>NC_051074.1:22051146-22332086 GCF_004664715.2 Peromyscus leucopus | reverse complement strand
TGAGGGTAGTGAAATGTACAGTTCAAGCTGGAATTAACGCCTTCCCTCTGGGTCCTCTGAACCCAAATCAGAAGTTACTCTCGAGTCCAGTGGTTAGGTTATCATATGGGAAGCAAGGCAGGCAGAAGCCAGAACTGAGCACTTCAGGACGCTTCCAGTAAGGTATTTGCATTTGTCCCTGGCTCTTATGTAATAGATAGCGGAGTGCATCGCAAAGGTGTGGACAGAAAAGGCAGCTAGCCATGTGGTGTGGGGCTCTCGTCAAAGTAGGGAGCACTATGCGGATGCCTAGTGAGCACAAGGTCCCGCAGGGTGAGAAAGTGAGCCCCAGCTGAAAACTTAACCCACGGCCTATGACCTGCAGTAGTTCTGATCAGATCACAGGCATCCAAATTAAAACTGCTGAGCAGCAGACAATGGAGTTTTCTTTAAAGAAACTGTTTGTCACAGCATCCTGGATCTTCCAGCAGGCGACTTAGACCTCATTTCTAAGTTAATTCTTGGATAACCGCTTTATTTGCCTTGCCTGCTTCCTTGATGTTAAACACATGATTAGATTCCCCAGGGGATGAAAGCAGCTCTCTGACCTTGGGAGTCTGATTTATGTGGCTCTGACATGTCACTGGACCTTCATAACATGGACTGGATTTTGCCCACATCCTCCACACCCCATCATGGTAGGTGTAGAACTGGGGGTGACCCCCCCCCCAACATGCTAAGCAAGAGCTAACTACAATGCTGTCCTGCACCCTCCAGACCCTGCTGCTGGTATGTTTATCACAAGTCCAGTTCCACAGGCAGGATGCTAGCTAGCTGTCCGACACCTGCGTCTTGCCCAGGGTTACCCTGTCAAAAAAGTGGTGCTCCCTTCTCTCCAGTGGTGCTCTCCAGAGCCTGCATACCAGGCTTGCACCCCACTTGCCAGCAGAGCTGGCGTACACCATGCAATGTCTCAGAGCTATTTATTTATTTTAAGCTTTCCCAGGGGACCTCTGTTTTCTACTCAGGTGAAAGGCCCATAATGAGTATGTCTCACTGGCCCGCGTTTGAAGGGCCACAGAAATCCCACTGGTAACTTTTGATTTGCAAGAAATGTTCAGTGCAGCTTCCCAGGGAGCAAGTGCCCTGGCCGTCTGTTCACTGAGCCTGTGGAGTCCACCCTTCAGCCTTTCCTTGGACAGCAGGGGGAAGAATTGGTTAGAAGGGGTCTGAAGGACAGCAGGAAGCCAGAATAATTGCCTGTGTATGTATGCCATGTATATGCTGGGCCCTTCAGAAGCCTGTTACAGTAGTTCAATTTTCAAAAGAATAAGAATCCTAATGGACTTCCCTATGGTTCGTGAGCCTGCCCCCTTGCGTAGAAATTGCGTAGAAATTGTGCAGCAGTGACCTCATGAGGTATCGGCCATCATCATTCGGTTTTTTTGCAGCTAGAATGTGTACATCATAAACTTAATTTTACCTTTTGCTTACTGATGCCACACCAGGGTACCTTGTCCTCCTCCTCCCCACCATGATGGAATAATGTGTGCTTGTTGCACAGAGCTCCTGAGGTCACAGCATCTGTCCACACCAGTGTTCTCTAATAAGAAATTTTGTGCAGAGACTTTATGTGTGTGGGTTCTGGATGGTTGTGACTCATCGAAGCATTACATTCTTTTCTTTCTTTCTTTTTTCTTTTTTTTTTTTTTTTTTTTTTTTTTTTTTTTTTTTTTTTTTTTTTTTTTTTTTTTTGAGACAGGGTTTCGCTTTGGAGCCTTTCCTGGAACTCACTCTGTAGCCCAGGCTGGCTTCAAACTCACAGAGATCCGCCTGGCTCTGCCTCCTGAGTGCTGGGATTAAAGGCGTGCGCCACCACCGCCCAGCCTTTGCATTATTTTCTGAGAGAGAGAGAGCTGTTGTTACATTGCGGTACAGAACTTTCAGAATAGACTGATGTGTCTGGAATAAGTAGATAAGGTCAACATTCTTAGAGGATGTCTTGTTGGTAAGGAACTATAAAAAGCATGTGTTGGTTTAATACATGTTCTCTCTTCTGCTGGGTGGAGCGTGTCGGGTCATCTCTGACCCTATGTCTGTTCTTTCTTCAAAGGGCATTAGATAATTAGATGGAAAAAAGCAGAATGCCTCAGTCCAGGTGGCTTGCCTTTGCATGAAAATACAAGCAGAAACACACCTGGGGCGTCCTTTGACCCCTGATGAACTCACAGATAATATTCAGAAATTAAGGCCAGCATAGGTATCCAGCGCCTTTGGGTCTTTCTTAGACAAACCCAGACAAGTTTCTTAATGCTGAGGAGAGACTTCACACAACACTGGCTTGGGTTCCTCCCTGCCTGGCCTTTTGCTTGAGTGCTCTGGGACAATCAGACAAGCAGGACCGCTCATTGTCAACATCTTAATTCCGCCTTCCATTTCCACGGGCTTTTCACGAGGTAGTCGCCGAGTTCACGAGCGGGTTTTGAAAATGCTCTTAAGCGGTCTTACTTTTTACTGTGGCGGACTCACAACCTGCCCCTGCTCCATCCCCGATGTCCTGCGTGGTGGCCCGGTGTTGGGGTAGGTAGGAAGGGCTGAGGCTCTCTGCTCTGCTTTCTCAGTCATTTTCTACGAATCACGTTTACTTACAAGAAAATGAGAGCAGAGAACTGGCTTCTTGGAGTGATTTCTTAAGAGAGATCATTGAGGTTTTAGGTTTGGGGGAGGTGATGTGGATTGAACCCCTGTCCACTGAGAACAGCCTGCAGGCTTGGGGGAGATTTTTAGTTTCAGGCTGACATGGTTTCCATTTGGCTGGCGGGGTGGCAGGTGCTCAGCGTGGCGCAGGGGAGGGGTGTTGGTGTGGACAGGAACTGGCATCTTAGCCTCTGGAGGGTCAGCTCCTTCTTCCTCCCTCTCCCCGCTGGGGGGGCATCCTTTTTCTTTGGGGGAGGGGGGTTGTTAACATGGATAGTATTCTTTATTCTTTGCCGACATTCTGCTTCACATAGGCATTCTTTATTCAGCCATGAAAGCATCAATATGCTAATCTTAGGTGGCAAGATGTTGTGGTCCGGGACAGTAGCCACTCAGCTGCTGGCCGGACTGTCACTTGGTAAACAATAGTAGCCGTCCCTGGGTCTGCTCGGCTACAGCTGGTCCTCTGCACTGAACATTTCCATTGTCCCAAAGGAAATGAGGCAGATTATTCCTCTATGACAAAAGACAGCAGTTTCTGCCTTAAACTCCCAGGAGAGGAGACTATTGCGACAGTAACTACAGGACCGTGAGTGTTCCCACTAGGTCTGTTTACAAGGAATTATTAACGTAGGAATAGTTACTCATCTTTTTTTAAGTTCAGGTACAAAGTGATGGATGGATTTCATTATGGCATTTTCATGAACATATGCCATTAATCTTTGATTAAATGAGATTTGAACATAATCGTTAATATGAGCCAGAGTTTTGGTTAATTATACCAAGAAATGCTGGATTTGGGTTTTATGGATGAAATTGTTGTTTTACTTGCCTGCATACATGGCATCCAAATCTATTACAATTTGATGTCTTGATTCATTCTCTGTAGCAAGGGGGAAACGTTGGACAGCTTCATACAACCTCAAGAATCCATTTTATATAAAATATTTTAAAAATATAGTTAATGGGCAGGGAGGTGGCTTGGTAGGTAATCACCATTGTTGCCCAACCTGGGTTTGATGCCTGCCACCCACCTGGTGAAGGGAGAGAGAACCAATTTCTGAAAGTTAATTCTCTTAACTTCCTTTAGTATGTGGTGTGTACCCCCTCCAAGAATAAATACAATGTAATTTATTTTTTTTACAGATCAAACTATGTCATTAAAAACGTAGTTACAAACTAGAATAGTTTTTCCATGAGATAATGACCTAATATTTAAATATATCCAGTCTAATGCTAAAAAAAACAAAACAAAAACAAAAAACCTATTGATTAAGGACAGTGTTTTTTTCTCCCCCTTATAAATCCTGTGTGTAAAACGACATCAGGGTACTGGAGAGCTGTCTCGGTGGTTGAGAGCATTTACTGCTCTTGCAGAGGACCTGGGTTCCATTTCCAGCACCCATGGGGCGGATCTGTGGATCCCATGCTGTCTCTATCCTCTGAGGGCAACTGCACACACATGGTTCACATAACTTCATGCAGGTACATACACAAATAAAAAATAATAGTAAATCCTAATAAAAGAAAGAAACTGTGGTGGGGGGCACATGAGCATCTTCCACTTTCCTTACTGTATCGAAATTATATCTGCCAGAAATACTGCATGGTCTGCTGCTGTGTTTGATATTCTTAAAAATTAAAAAAATGACAGATGCCTTAATGGTCAGGAACACACTGTCTTCTGAAGTGTAGCATGTCCTCGGTAAGTTAATGTAATGTAGTATTAGTTTGAAAAATCACAATCCACCAACATGACCCTGGTCCAAGTAGTCATTCCTTTTGTGTTTCAAGCGGCTGATGCTCTCTGTGGTAACTGACTCACTAGACCTGAAGATCACATCTTTCTAGGCCACGGAAAGAGTTGAAACACCAGCCTCAGTTTGCCTTTGAAACAGGCCTGCTAGGGCAGGAAGACATTTGAACTCTCAGGTTCCTGGCTTTTGGAATGAGAGTCTTTGCGTCTCTCTTAGCTGCTGCGGGGTTTTCTTGAGTGCCAGTTCCTCTAATGGATGTGGATGTGTGCCATCCACGCTCAGGCTCTAAATGCCAGGCAACTTTTCTTAGTTTACATGGGTGTTGGGCTCTTCAAAAAGTACAATTGTAGGTTTGTTGCTGTTCATCTGCCCTGCTTGTAACAGCTAATTTGTTGTATTTACTAGAAGCTGGAGCATCTGTGGTAGTAGACGGCCATCTTGGCGGTCAACTCTCTTTCATTAGCTCTGAGACAGAGATTACAGGGCCTCGACTCAGTTTGGTTTCTTTGTCTCTAAAAATGGAAGTTTATTTTAGGGTTGGCCACGAGGGTCAAGTTCATAATATAGGGTGCCTTCTGTTTCAGAAACTTATGTAAAATCTGAGGTTATAGCAACAGTGACTGAAATGAAAAATAATTCTGGTCTTTCTTCAGTTCTACTCATGTTGGTAGTTATTTGTGCCCAGAATAAAATTATCTGTTTACATATGGCCTGGTCAGTGATTTGGAGGTGTCAGCATAAAAAAAAAAAAAAAAATCACTGCTCTTCCCTTAAAGGGAATAAGAAATAGTTTGTTCTGGAGCTGTTTTGAGTGACCATGGCCCAGGAGCACAGATTTGGGTTACTCCAAATTCCATGTTCCAACGTGAAAGCAGTTTCACAAGGTTTTTATAGTTTCACAGCACAAAGAAAGTCCTATGGAAGGCAACTTTAAAACGCACTGGCGGGTGTGCCAGAGAGGCAGGTACCGCGATCGGGCATCTCTATAGTCCCAGGGTGCTTAGCTCTTGGTTTGGCACAGGCTACTGCTCTGTTAATAGCTGTAAGAGGGATTTTATTTATTATCATGAGGTGTTAGTTCAGGTACAGAATGGGACAAGGCATGGCTGTCCTAAAAGGCAAGCACTAGCCCAAGATAAAGTAACCAGCCTCTGAACCTACAAAATCCTAATCTCCCCACAGTACTGAAACTCCAGCCTGTCTGTCCACCAGTCTCTGCAGACACAGCCTCCTTCAAGGAGTTTTGTTCACACCAGACACAGCTTCTTCCCAGGGATTTTCATTCACAGAGATGAAGGAGCATCTGAGACTGTTTGTAGCTGGTAATGGCTATTTCCTCATGTCTCAGGCAGAGCCAGCCGAGGGCGGACGAGGTTCCCTCGTTGTAACGTGTGCGAACTAAGGGACATTTTTATGTCGGAGAACTGTCTCTTCTCTCTTGTTATGTATACAGCATTTAAAGGACAGAACAGGTAATTCCAGGCATTAATGCCTTGGTCTTGTTTGTTTGTTTGTGGTCCCATCTTGCAGTCACTTTTCAAGACTGGACTCACCATGTAGACCAGTGGTTCTCAGCCTTCCTAAGGCTGCGACCCTTTAATACCAGCCCTCCTGTGGTGCTGACCTCCCAACCATAAAATTATTTTCATTGCCACTTCATAACTGTCATTTTGCTGTGGTTAGGAATCATAATGCAAATATCTGTGTTTTCCAATGGTTTTAGGCCACCCTAAAAAGGTCGTGACCCACAGGTTGAAAAAAACCCCTGATGTAGACTGTGGCCCTTCCACCTCTGCCCTTCTGGGGGTGGGAGTGGGGTGGGGGTGGGGGGAGATTGAAGGCATGTACCACCACACCCAGCAGAATAAAACATTCTGTAAGAGGATGAGGTTTTTTTTTTTTTGGTTTCTTTTTTTTTTTTTTGAGCATTAGAAAGTGGGTGAAGGTTTCTGTGTGTGTGTGTGTGTGTGTGTGTGTGTGTGTGTGTGTGTGGTATTTTTGTGTGTGCACTGCATGTGTGTGTTCAGGCAGGCATCTACATGTATGTGTGCTCCTGTGGATGCCAGAGGTTGACAACTGATCTTCACTTTATTATTTTGTTATTGAACCCAGAACTCACTGATTTGGTGAGATTAGCTGGCCGGCAAATCACAGGGATCCTGTTGATCAGGATAGTAGGAAGCTGCAAGCTGGGATTAGGGGGATGGGCTCCTCCATTTGTGTTCTGAAACCATTGTGTGTAGCTGAGGTTGACTGGAGAGCCCTCTTCCTCCAAGCATGCCCTCCGGTATTTCCTCCACCTCATCTTTACCCAAGATAATCTCATTTTTTTAAAGGATATTTCTTTTTCTTCAGGGTCTTGTCAAACCGAGGCTCAGATGTTGGGAAATGTGTCCTTTATTGTAAGAAAATCCCGTTTTAAGAACAAATCAGGATTAGGGAGGGTGGGGAGAACACCCTCCACCAACCCTGGAACAAACTGAATAGCAGGGCAGAAGAGGGCTATTGAGGGCATTCAAGTGTGGGTGAGAGTTTCCTATTTTTCTTGAGCCTCAGTATTAATTGCACAAAGTAAATAGGCGTAACTGAGTGCTTCTCTTACTCGGTAGGCATTTGAATCAGCAAATATTAAACAAATTATGAAAATTTCTAGAATGCGTTCCTTTATGTTCTTCCTAAATTGCTCTTTCTTGAAATGTTTCATGTTCGAAAGAATATGTGTTCCATATACTGCACCACAATTACTGGTTTGAGGTAGGGGTGGGGGTGGTGTTTCTTGACTAGGCCTCAAGATCAGAGCAATGCATTGCTGCAGTAAGGTTCGAGTTCTGTTGTCTTGAAGATTCGGTCTTTTCTGCGTGTTGACGTTCCTGTGTGTTCATCTCACGATTGTTTTTCTGAGAGCCCGCTGTGAGTCTTATGCTGCCCTGGGTATGGGCCAGTGGACAAGGTTTCAGGCCTTCAAAGCTCACTTTCAGGGTAGGTTGAAAAACATGAAAAAAAAATCTATAATAATAAATGATGATAGAAGGAGACAAGAGAGAGACAGACAGACGCCCCTGGGGCTGGTCAGGGGGCCCTAACCCATGTGCCTCACACCTTCTGGTGGATCTAGGCTGGAACATTTCTAGGAGGGAGGAAAGGCTGGTGAGGTTTACAGGCCCTGAGGAGCTCTGAGGCCCAGTGTGGTGAGAAGGGGTGTTGGGCAGGACTTTGAGAAAGAAAAGAAGTCCTGAAGGGTCTGGTAGTGGTTGGAGTCATCGAATTTACATACTAAAGGCTAACTCCGAAACTGTAGAATAGGCCTCCCAGGGATTTGGAGGCCTGCTAGGAAGCTTGGAGCCTCGGAAGGATTTGTTTATGTTTGGGATTGAGGCCCAAACCTGAATTAGGATTGGGATTTGGGAACCTGGGAGGAGCGTCAGTCAGGCCCTGAGATGATGATAATGCTTCCTGGAGCGTGGGCTGTAGGGTGGGAGGGAAGCTGGGAGCCAGGGGCGAAGCCTCAGATAAGGAAATGGTTTTATTTGCAGTTCTAGAATAAAGCTCACCTCATTCCTTAGACTCTAGAGTTCCCCCGTGCTGAGGGTGATTTTATAGACAGAAAGACTGAAGGAAGCAGAAACAAAGAACGGAGGGCAGATTGAGTGTTTCAAAGTGACTGCTAGGTGGGACCAGGGAGATGGAACCCGAGGAAAAGAGCAGCTTCTGCTCGGGTTACTGCAGGTTACTCTCCTCCCAGTGTAGATGAGAGCACCAGGGAGTTTGTTACCATGGCATTGAGACTGGCCTGTTTGGGACATCCTGATTTTTCCGAAGGTCACATAACAACACAGTTTTGTTTGGTGGCATGGGAAAGAGTATGATTTCATTTTGATATTCAGACTGATCTGTGTAGGGGCCCAAGGCCAGAGCTCAGCGTAGAACAGTGGGCCCGATCATTTTATGTAACGTGTTTGCATTCAGAGATAGTAAAAACGGGAGTTATGGGAAATGCAGGAAAGGAGATTGGGGGAAAAAAACCAAAACAAAACTGAACTCAGTGTATATTTGAAATAGTGGAAAATGCTTCTCATTAGATAATCATTGAGTGCTGACATTTGTATCATAGAATAGGATTTCAGAGACATCCACAGGATTGCTGTAATTCCAAGGCCATCAGCAGTTATTATCCTACTAAACTTTATGTCCATCGAAGGGGGAAGGTCTGCTTGGCTCGCCTTAGTACCTAGACTGTGCCTTTGGCTTGAATCTGGAGGCTCAGTTGTTTGCAAAGCTGATTCCACTTCTGGTTATATAAGGAAATAAAGGGAAACAGAGTAAATTCTAGAAGCTGTGAGGAGTCATGGTGATTGTGTTTTAGATTTTTTAGTTCAGAAGAGTACTTGGTGACATTATCATCTCGTATGAGAATTTCCACTGGTCCCTTGCTGTTTTATCTGGTATGGCCACGAGCTGATGGGTCCGTGTGGGCATCTGACATTTAGTGTGATGGGTGGAGCGGGGTGGGCGGGTGGATGGAAAGAGCTACTATCCTTCTAGCTGGCTCCTGCTAGGGTTTAACTCACCTGCGGTGTCTGGATTCCTAGGACGAGCTGGATGAGCTCCGTGCAGAGATGGAAGAGATGAGGGACAGCTATCTAGAAGAGGACGGTTATCAGCTTCAGGAGCTCCGGAGAGAGCTGGACCGTGCTAACAAGAATTGCAGGATCCTGCAGTACCGACTCAGGAAGGCTGAGCAGAAAAGTCTGAAAGTGGCGGAAACAGGGCAGGTGGACGGGGAACTTATCAGAAGCCTGGAACAAGACTTGAAGGTGAGTGAGCTCCCTCGGCATCCCGTTCCTAGAAATCTGAAGTGGTAACTCCAGACACCCACCCACCCAATAGGTCTTACCTACTGCTCTTGCAGAGGACCTGGATCAGTTCCCAGCATCCACGTGGTGGTTCACAAATATCTGTAACTCCGGTCCCATAACATACAATGCCCTCTTCTGGTCTCAGAGGGCACCAGGAGTGAATGTGGCATACAGACATATGTAGGTAAATACCTCTACACATAAACTAAAATTAAATATCTTAAAGAGATCGAGAAAGAATGAAAACCACGGTTGAAGGCGGGACTGAGCTCACTCTATGGACCACAAAGCTGTCATGACCTCATCATCCAATCATTTATCTAGATGCGGATTATATAGAACATCTCAGGTTCTGAGAGTGTCAAGTCTCATCTGGCTTTCCTGATGTCGGGAATAATCCTTGCTTCTGTCAATTACCAACCACTAACAGAATGCCATTCAGTGTGAAAAAGAGTGATTTATAGTTGTCCCCCCCCCCCCCCCAAGACAGGGTTTCTCTGTGTAGCTTTGATGCCTTTCTTGGAACTCACTCTGGAGCCCAGGCTGGCCTTGAACTCACAGAGATCCGCCTGCCTCTGCCTCCTGAGTGCTGGGACTAAAGGCGTGCACTACCACCGCCCAGCCGATTTATAGTTGTCTTATAGTCTTTCCTCACTTGCTATTAGAAAGTAAAGGAGCTTTGGGCTGGAGAGAAGACTCAGCAGTTAAGAGCACTGGCTGTTCTTGCAGAGGACCTGGGTTCCATTTCCAGTACTCACATAGTTGGTGGCTCACAACCATCTGTAACTCCAGTTCTAGGGAATCTGGCATTATCTCCTGGCCTCCATGGGCACTGTATGTAAAACATGCAGGCAAAACACTCATACACATAAAATAAATAAAATTTAAAAAAAGGAAGTAAAAGAGTTTAATTGCTTTGAACATTGCAAGGTTTTAACCACACAAGAGCCACAGAAGACATCTTTAAAAACATGACTATATGGACCATCTACTCATACAGAATTTTTATTTTTTATTGGTTTTAGTTTTTTGGTTTTTCAAAAAAGGGTTTCTCTGTGTAGATTTGGAGCCTGTCCTGGAACTCACTCTGTAGATAAGGCTGGCCTTGAACTCACAAAGATCCTCCCTCCTCTGCCTCCTGAGTGCTGGGATTAAAGGCATTGACCACCACTGCCTGGCTATGTGCCACCACTGCCAGGCGGTTTTAGGTTTACTGTGGATTTGATTGACAGGAAGCATATGAGTGCAAGGAGAATTGGCATTATTGCTGACACTCCATGAGGAAACAGTCCTGTCCAGGGTGGCTTTGTCATTATGGAAGCCATCTTCTCCTTTATAATGTAGTTTCATGTTTTAAAGTATACACTGAGTATCTGTGCTGCATAGTGTTCTGTCAACTTGACACATTTGAGAAGAGGGACTCTCAATTGAGAAAATGCCTCCGTGAGACAGGCCTCATGGGCAAGCCTGTAGGACCTTTCCTTGATCGATGATGGGCCCCGCCCTTTGCGGGTAGTGGCATCCTTGGGTGGTATATGAAAGCAGGCTGAGCAAGCCATGGGGAACAAGCCAGGAAGCAGCATCCCTCCATGCCTTCCACTTCAGCTCCTGCCTCCAGGTCCCTGCCTTGAGTTCCTGTAATGTGGGATTGTAAGTGAAATAAACCTTTTCCTCCCCAAGCTGCTTTTGGTCACAGTATTTTATCACAGCAATAGAAACATTAAGATTGTATTTGTTATTCTAAGTATTTATGTCTGAAAGGGGTTCAGATTTTAGAGCATTTCAGATGTTCGATTTTTGTTTGGGTAAGGGATGCTCAGCTTGTAGTACTTTCTTCTGTTAAATATAGGTCTGTCGCCTATTTCCTGCATTCTTGTTGTGACTAAGCTGATGATTCTTCCTCTGAGGTTGTCTGAATATTCCCTTTGCATCCCCCCTCCCCCAGACTTCGTATCCAGATGATTATCCCCGTGTGTCCAATGCAGGTCGCCAAAGACGTGTCTGTCAGATTGCACCACGAACTGGAGACTGTGGAGGAGAAGCGTGCTAAGGCGGAAGACGACAATGAAACTCTCCGGCAGCAGATGATCGAGGTGGAGATATCCAGACAGGCCCTCCAGAATGAGCTGGAGAGATTCAAAGAGGTAATGCAGAAACATGGGGACAGTACTTGGGTTTGTTAGGAACTAGGGACTCCTTACATCTCATTTTTGGGTTGGAAGATAGGAGTCAATAAACAGTGGAAGGCTATTTGACTATTTGACTCAGGAGCTGAGGAAAAGGTACATGTATGTATGTATATGTATATATATATATGTATATATGTGTGTATATATATTTTTTTCTCATTGTAGACAAATAAAAAAACAAGTCACATAAACACACAGCTGCAAAGGAGATTATGCAATCAAAGCTGTAGGTTGCTTGCAAAGCCAAAAATATTTGCTATCTGGCCTTTTACATAAAAGGCTTTGGAACTCTAAATTCATTTCCTATTGTTTCTATTCAAGTGAAGTGACCATTAATCCCTTCAGTGTGTCCAAGTGCAGTGTATTATTACCGAATTAAACACTAACTCCCCCCTCCCTGAATTTTTTCTCTTTCAATGAGCTGGGAGTATATTCTGTTTGTCCATCAAAACTCTATAAACATCTGGATGTGGTGGCTCATGCCTTTTAAACTCAGCACTTGGGAGGCTGATGCAGGCAGATATCTATGAGTTCAAGGTCAGCCTGATCTACATAGCCAGCTCCCGGGCCATCCAAGGCTACATAGTAAGAACCTGTCTCAAAATAACAACAACAAAACCTTCTGGAAATATGCTCTTTTGCACACACATATCTATATATTATTCAGCCAATATGATTCAACATAGATATCTATATATAGGGATAGATATTTTTGAATGTTACAGAGTGATTATTCTAGCAAAGTTGTCTAGAAAAAAAATTTCATTTGCATATGGCAATGTAAATCCTGACAACTTTCTTTTTGACTTTGGTGTAAGATTGAAGCTGAGTGTTTTCTTGGAAAACACTCTGCATACTGATGAAGTGAAAAAATACTGGGGAAGGCTGGTTCAAGCTGGCATATGACCTGCTAACAGCCTCATGTAGCAGTTCACGTCTTCTGGGTACATTTGTTGTTTTGTTCAGTCATTCCCACCCGAATGTCCGGCACCACACCTTGTTCAGGCTGGGTCCTGAGCTCTGGGGATGGAGACATGAACGTATGCTGTAGTCCCCCCGGGTGCCCAAGGTTTTTTTGCAGAGCACAGACTACAGCAAAGCAATGATGTTGCCATCTCTTGTATCCCCAACCACCTTTGCTCACGGTTTCTTTTTATCCCAGCTGTCCAGTGTTTTCACTAATGCCCCTCTGTAATGAGAGTTCTGTTGAACGGGGCAGGGACTTGTCTGGTTCACTGTGGATCCTTGAGCCTGGCTGGGTGCCTGACACATGCCGAGTGAGGGAATGAACATAGAGATGGGAATACCAAGCCGTGGCGATCATGGCTTGCTGCGCATAAGGATGCCAGCCGGCGCTGCAAGGCTTCACAGCCCAGGAAGCTGGCTTCTGAAAGATTATTTTCATCATGAGTGCAGTACACCTCTTAACTGCTGCCTCGTTCATCCCCAGGCTGGGGGAGTTTGCCCTCTAATGATGGATCTTTTGACTCATTCATTGTAATTGGTACCTTTTACTGCCTGCTTTTCCTTTGGTCTTAATTTTCTGAAACTGTGCTGATTTATAGGTCAAGCCCTACCTACCAGTGTGCATAGACAATAATTCAGAAGTATATCTTATATGGTTGATCTGGATAGATGTAACTACACATATTCTAGTTGTATACATGTAGGTAACACATGTACACACACATACTATACACATGTATGTATATGTGATACCAGGAAGTTCCAGGATGCCCACAGGAACTGACGTCCACAGATGCTCAAGTCTCTTACATAAAAATGGTAGTTTTCTGATGGAACGTGAGCACATCTGCATACTTCAAATCATTTCTACACTATTCATAATGTCCAATACAATATAGCCACTATAAAAATAGTTATTTTGTTAATGTTGTTTAGGGATGAATCATAGAAATCTAGTCTACGTAATCATGGTGACAGCAGTATTTTTTTTTTTTTTTGTGGACTGTTTTATACTCCTGGTTGGTTGAATCTGTCCGTGTGGAACACACGGATGCAGAAGACCGACTACATATATATTTTAAGCAAGGGAGTCTGCATATGTTTAGATGGATTGTGTAAGACTTGGATTCCTTGGGAGGAAGAAATGACTGCTGTTGTTTTCGACACGAGAAGAAAAGCCAGAGGAAGCAGGGGTCGTCTTGGAGCCCCAGGCTGGCTAAGGCAGTGGAGGGGTCAGCCCCTCCCTGTGGGTTAACATGACGCAGAGGGGCGGCTCAGTTGAGATGGAATAAGGATTTCACCCCCAGAGCTGCAGTCAGTTCGGTGGGACGATATTTTTATACCACACTGCTAAAGGATTGTGTAACAGACAGGAGTCTCAGGAGAGTCAGACACAGCAGAGGGTGCTGGATGAAGAGAATGAGGGAGCCAGGGGACGTAGGGTCCCAAGGTGGCGGAAGAGAGACTGCAGGGAAATGCCACCTATCGTCTCCATAGATGGGTTATTCTCACAAAAGCTAAAAACACGCACAGTTGAGTTGGCTCTTCACTGTTCACCTGTGACACTTTGTCAATGGATGCAGGGTGGTCTAAAATTGCAAGGGCTTTTCCTGCCCATGAATAACAGAGTCCTTGTGTGAAGCCGCCTGGCCTCAGAGGACCCGAGCCGCCCTGCTGCGGTCCTTTCATAAAGCTCCGTGGTTTTCCTATTTCGGGGTCCTGGTAGACACCAGCAAACCCAAACATTTCCTACTACTGTACGCCGTCTCCTGCCTCTCCTAGGGTCCTGTGGTTCCTGGGGCTTTGGGTGGTAACAGTCACCACCTCTCACCCCTGACTTGCCACCAGCTCCGGGCTCTGTTCTGCTTTTCCAGTGACCATTGGCTTTGCAGACTTTTTGTAGTCAGGTGAATGGTTTCCAGTAGTTATGATAAGGAAGGGCCAGCTGTCCGCGGGTGGGTTTGGAATTGCCTTGGGGAGGGATGGGTGTGTTTTGGACCCAAGCAGGCAGGTGGTGGTTTTATAGCACATGTGAATGTACCAAATGCTATTGACTTATACTTGAAACGGCTGGTTTTATGTTACATGAGTGAGTTTTAACCTCTTTCGAAATGGTTTTCTTCTGTCGTACTTGACTGGTATTTTGGGCAAAGATGTGGGTGACAGTGTGCACTCCCGGAGTTCTGACAGTAAGTCTTCAGTCTTAAACAAACCTGCCTGGGCGCTCCGTTGTTTGACTTCCTGGCGTGACACAGGGGACGGGTACTCACTACCTGGCCTTCACTCTGTCTCTCCCTGCCTTCCTTCCCCCACCCAGGATGCAGACTGGAGATGGGGAAGGGCTGTCAAAAGGGTGACAAAGGACTTTCCCCTCTGGTCCTTTTTAAATGAAAGCAGGTGGGTCATGGGAAGCTCACTTTCTCCATTGATAGATGGGAAGGCATGGGAAGCTCACTTTCTCCATTGATAGATGGGAAGGCATGGGAAGCTCACTTTCTCCGTTTCATTGATAGATGGGAAGCTCACTTTCTCCACTGATAGATGGGAAGGCAAGAGGGCTGACCTGCTTGGCCTGATCTCCTGGTTGCTTTCTGTGATTGCTTGCTCATGTTCCCTGCCCCCAGGAAGCAGACCCTTTGCTCTGCTGCAGAGTTCCAGCATGTTCTTGTCCTGGACTCCTCGGTGTGGTTTCTTTTTTTTTTCTTTTTGGTTTTTCGAGACAGGGTTTCTCTGTGTAGCTTTGCGCCTTTCCTGGAACTCGCTTTGGAGACCAGGCGGGCCTTGAACTCACAGAGATCCGCCTGCCTCTGCCTCCCGAGTGCTGGGATTAAAGGCGTGTGCCACCAACGCCTGGCCGATGTGGTTTCTTTATAGAGCTGCCACAGTATGTCAGAAAGTAAAAGTGGGTGAACTCAGCCTAGCTTCCACTTTTCTTTTTTCTTTTTGAGACAGGATTTCTCTACATAGTCTTGGCTGCCCTAGAGCTTGCTCTGTAGACCAGGTTGGTCTCGAACTCACAGAGATCCACCTGCCTCTGCTTCCCAAATGCTGGCATTAAAGGCATGAGCCACCAGACCTGGCTAGCTTCCACTTTTCCAAGATGGTCACCCTTATGTTTTTTCATTCTTCAATAACATCCACCTCCAACTTTTTGGGTATATTATATATTAGACACAAATAAGTAGCCAAATTAGTTGGCAATTTCTTTTTTTTAAAAAAATAATTTATTTATATGTATTTTATGTACATTTTTTTCCTGCATATATGTCCGTGTGAGAGTGTCAGGAGTTATAGACAGTTGTGAGCTGCCATGTGAGCACTGGGAATTGAACCCAGGACCTCTAGAACAGCAGCAGCCAGTGCTCTTAACCACTGAGCCATCTCTCCAGCCCTTAGTTGGCAATTTCTAAGGACAGAGATATGTGAATTTTTGTAGCGTAGGAACAGGGAAAGAGAAGATTAGGGAAGAAGCCTGGTGGGTGGCGTTCAGGTGACTGTCCTGTGAACGATCATGCAGAGGGCATTGTCATATCATCAGTTGCTTGCTCGTGTTATTTGACTGCTCTGTCTCTCCTGGTTTCTCTGACGGTCAGATAGGCACGCAGTTGGAGTGTGGTGTGTGGAACTTCAGCTGGAGAATTTTATGAGGCTTTGCTCTGGCTCGCTGAGCCTATGGCAGGAGCTTGGTTCAAACAAGCGGCCCCATATATTTTATTTTATAGGAGTCACAGGAGCCACTAGAAGCCAGAGGGCTTGTGCAGGCTGCCTTCCAGACCCTGGATATGACATCATTGTGGGGTTGGTGCTTAGTAAATGAATGGTTAGATACTGTGTTTCTGTGTGCTTGAGAGACCAGGGCTACTCCAAGTCTGGGTGGAGATTTTCATGTAATTCCATTAGAGTGAAGTTTTAAAACTTCACCTGTAACCCATGGGGCTGGGAAGAACATTTTATACATTCAGTGTACAAATGTAAAGGTTTGATGGACTCGTGCTTCTCTGTCTATGGAGTCTACTGTATTTTCAGTCTTGTTCTGTTGGTGTTTTTTTTTTTTAAATTGATTTCCAGTCCATCCTTATATTGCTGCAGTTTGTAAAGTACATTCCATTCATTAATAGTATTGTTCAAGTTTTTTGTGTACTTTATAATTTGGTTTTCTTGTAATTCAAGCTGTGTCAAACCCTTTATGTATTTTGAAGCTATATTTTAAAATCCAAGTAGATTTTGAACTTTTGGGATAAATTACCCTCATCAGTTGCAATGACATCTTTATTCTACTGGTTTTTGCTATTAAGTCTCAAGTTTTCTCATTTTATCATCTCTAATAAATGTATTTTATTGGCACTTGCTTGGAATGGCTTTTCTGTGGCTCCTTTAGTTTCTGATTTTTCTATGATTATGTTTTAGGTTATTATTTTTTATGAACCAGAATATAGCTATATTTTTTGAAACGATTTCTGAGAAGCACTTTTGAACCAATGAATTTAATTCATTTATGTCATTGTGGATGTTAAAAAATGGACCGATTTATCTCTATCATTGCATTTTATGTTCTTTATTTTCCATGCATTTTGTTTGTTTGTTTGTTTTCTTAAGTGTTGCTTTTTCTTTGAATTTTTAGTTCCCATGTTTTCTCTCTCAGTTGGGACAGTATACATTCTATTCCTGTTCATTTGACTCAGATATCTCACAGGCACGTTTGATTTGAAGTTTAAAATTATGCCTGCTTCTTTCCTGAGTAACAAGCACATCTTTTAAAGAGCTAATTGATGCTGTTCTTTCCTATTACTATTGTTATCATTTTAGTTTCATTTTTTAAAAGTCACCCCTCTTAGTTGACGTATCTAATAGCAATGTTTATTTTCATTAATTAGCACGTTTGCCAACTTGTTCCTTTTCTTTCTTCTCTTTGTCACACTTGTATGTGATGTGTACACGTTTGTGTGTGGGTATATCTACATGTGCGTACACTTGCATGTGGAGGCCAGAAGCCAATATAGGATGTCTTCGCTCTCTCTCTACCTGATTTTCTCAGAAAAGTTTTCTCACTGAACCTGGAGCTTCCTGAGTGAGCTAGACTGGCTGGCAAATAAACCCACCCAGCACATAGCACGGCCCAGCTGAGCCACCTGGGAGGGTACTGGGGAGGAGCGGCAGGCTGTTCCCTGGCCTAGAGACTTTAATGCAAGTATGTCTGCATTTAGAAGAGAACCATTTCCCAATGACCTGTCCTCCACCCTCACCCTCCACAGCAGTGAATCGGCCACTTGTGTATTTACAGCTCCTGAACCGAGGGCACCCACTCTTCCAGCCGGCCAACTACAGCTCAAGCATTCAAACTCCTGTGGGTCTGCAGCCTCCCTGCCTGCCTCCCACCTTGCCTATTGCGTTCAACCCCCACTGTGCTCAGGGCTTGGCCCTTCTGGCTTCTGCTGTGTCCCGGCTTCTCCTCTGTCTGCTCCTCGGCATCTAGTCTTCTAAACTAGGACTTTGTTTATGTGCCATGATATTCAGACTGTCTGACAGCCAGGGAGTCTGCAAGTGGAGGTACATAAAAATAATAAATAGCTATTGTCCTTCGACTACAGTGCAGTAAAATGTCATGGCTGGTGTTTTCAGACTTTATGGTTCCCCCAGTAAGCAAAGATTTGCTTGGGGAAGGTGTAAAATTCTCCGCAGGCAGAATCTTACAGTGGATCACTCCTTAGGACCCTGGTTATGTTTGGGTCGGAGCACCATCCCTGGCTTAAAACCTAGTAAGTCCAAATGCAGACCCTTGCACTCACTCAGTCAGGAAAGCTGTGAAGGGACCAAGCAGTCTCTGGTTTCATTTGCTGGTCATGGTATGCTTTCATGTGTGGCTGTGTGTGGGAGTGGGTGGCGGGGAGGAGATTCCAGCTAAGGTATAGGAAGGGGAAGAAATCTGGTGACTTAAGTGATATCTCAGTTGTGTGTCCTGCTAAGTTAATAATGGAGTAAAATGGGATGGAGGGAGGAAGGGAGAGGAATTAATGGTGTCTGGTTAAGTCTTTTGCCTAATACTAGAACCTGAGAAGAGGCGGCTCATGGTGTCTGTCTGTCTCTGTGTCTCTGGCTGTGTGTGTCTGTCTGTCTCTTATGTGTGTATGTATACTGTGTGGGTGTACAGTGTCTGAGGCCTGCGGGGAAACCACCTTCATTCCTGTGAGCCATTTCTGTCTTTTATCCAGTCCCCAGCCAGGAAATGCAGAGTTCAGAGACTCATAGAGAACTTTAACAGGCACCAGCTGCAGAAAGACATGGCATAAAGGTGTTTGAATGCTTGAGCTGTAGTTGGCCGGCTGGAAGAGTGGGTGCCCTCGGTTCAGGAGCTGTAAATACACAAGTGGCCGATTCACTGCTGTGGAGGGTGAGAGTGGAGGACAGGTCATTGGGAAATAGTTCTTTTCTAAATCCAGACAAACATATTAAAGTGTCCTAGGCCAGGGAACGGCCTGCCGCTCCTCTCCAGTACCCTCCCAGGCGGTTCAGCTGGGCTGTGTGCTACGTATGTGCTGGGTGGGTTTATTTGCTTTTTCACAGGGAACTGTGGCAGAGATCCGAGAGGGAGAGTGGTTGGCCTGTTTAAGCATTTGGAATATTCTGGTTTCTTGGGTTATGTTAGTTCATTAAGTTTGGTTGTTGAAGATTTTACCAACACCTTGTTTGGGTTTTGTTATGGCAGAGACAAAGAACACGGTGGTGAGGAGAATGGGGAAGAAGGCAGAGGTGAGCATAGAACGTGTGTGTCTCATCTGTGTGCAAGGCCAGATCAGATTTGCACCACGACCTAAGGGATGGTAGTCGACTTTCTGCAACTCTCAAAACAAAACAAAAAAACCTTGAGATAATTGACTTACAAGAAGAAAGATTTACCTTGATAATTGTATTTAGAGAATTCAACCCATGATCCTTTGAGGCCTGTGATGAAGGGAAAAATCGCAGAGGAGCGTGGGCTGGAACAAAGCTGTTTAGTCTCGTGGTGGTCGAGAGGCAGAGACCGACACTCTAATGGCCTCTTCAAGAGCATACTCCAGTGACCTTCCTTTTCTCACCTCTGGAAGGTTCCACCGTTTACCGGGAGCACCTCAGGCTCCCAAACACATCTTCAGCATGTTGGCTTCTGCAGAACCTTTATAGTGTCCGGTATGTCGGGCCCGCTCTCCCAGGGCAAGGCGTCCTCAACGGTCCCTAGTCATGCTGCAGCATGCAGGAGAAGCCAACCATTCTCCTCTTCCTCCATAGCTCCCTTGGGCATCTTCTTCATTGTAGCTCAAAGGGGGTGATCACTAGGGTCAGGACCTCAGGTGAGGGCTCTGGAGCCAGCGTCAAGGCAGGGAATAGGCAAGGCAGCTCCGGTCTGTCATCAGTAGTTGGAGAAAGGTACCTGTGCCTTCCTTTGACCCACTGAAGCTTCTCTATGTAATTAATTTCTATTTTTAGAAGTACTGATCGAGTTGTTTCATCTAATGAGAACATTCCGAGAGGATGAAGTGAAGGGAAGGGTCTCCTTCCAAGGGAGTGGTGTGGGCCCCTTACCCGCCTCAGCATCTTGCTCCACCAGCTGTACCTTCCACCCAGGGCCTTGGTCTGTGCCTTCTCTTCCTGACCACCCATCAGGAAGCAGTCTCGTACATTCTTTAGGATTCTCCTGGAAACACCAGCTCTCATAGACGTTTTCTGTAACATTCCAAACGCTGAACAGATGTTTCTATGTGGTGGAACTACTAAATGATGCTTGTGGAAAACTTGAGGAATGAAACTCTTTGCCTGGAACTGGAAATATTGGTTAGTTCTGTAGGGTAGGAATGAGGTACAGTGTCATTTCACAGATCACATGGGTTATTGTCATTCGAGAAGTGTTCCTTTTCCTTTGGGGCTCACATTAAAGAGGATTAGACTAGGTGAACAAGTCCCGTGGGAAGTGGGGGGTGAGGGGTGGAGATGGGGGGGCGGTGTCACTGGAAAGATAGAGTACATAAGCATCATGGTGAATGAGTTCCAAAAATATCAAGGTCTCACTCAACTAGGATGTAGCCAGGCTTTTGAAAGTACAGTCACTCGACCTGCCTTATCTGTGGCTTCACTTTCCAATGTTTCCATTATGGTAGGCCAACTGTGACAGAAAACAGATAAAATGGAAACTCCAGAAATAGATAATGCAGGTGTTTTTATTCCAATATGTTGTTTATTATTTTGTTAATCTCATGCTGTGATTAATTTGGAAGTCAAACTGATAGGTGTGATGTAGTCACATAGAATCTGAAGGAAATTTCTGAACGGTCTGTCCTTAGCCTGTGCACATACATAGATCTTTCGGGTATCTTTTCACAAATTGAGGCGGTGATGATGTCATTGAGTACTGCCACTTGGGACTGCCTTCACGTGTGTCGTAAACGCAGTCGGCGATGGACCACATGTGTACAGCTGTGCTTGTTTTCTCCATACACTCCTTCCTAGCTCATCTTAATCTCCTAAAATGTTTGGAATCTCCAAAGGGATAAGAGTATGAGTTTATGAGAGGACAGATATTTGGGGTCCTCTGTGTTGTCTCAAGGTAGTTGACCAAGGAGACTGTAGGCTTTATCCTCTGTCTTTGGGGAGCAGTAACAAGGAGAGAGTCACTCAAGGATATTTATGTTAATCTGGCTAAGGATGTGGCCAAGCTGAAAGCTTGCCAACCATGCAGGGCTCTGTTCCATTGTAATACTGGAAGAAAAGAAAAAGGTAACCAAAGGTCAGGTTATCATCAATAGCCAATGCTATGACCAACCATGCCTTTGTAGCAAAGCCTTCTGGGACTCCCAAAGCAGAGCGAGTGTGAGGGTGCTGCAAGCTAGTTGTCCCCATACCCAGCTCTGGGCAGCGTTCCCAGCTAGTCATGCCTGAGTTGCATCCTTTTATCATAAAATAGTCTAAACACGAGTGAAATTTTCCTTTGACTTCCAGGAATGATAGTACCAAGTAATTGAATCCTGGGTGGTGAGAACAACTTATTTTAGCCAAGTTGGGCAGGTTCTGTAGGTAGCCTAGGATCTGACCTTTTCAGCTGGTATCTAAGGGTCAGAAAGTCTTACAGAGCTCAAAGTTCTTCATCTGATGCTTTCTGGCTCAAGCATCAGCATTGAATTTTACTATAGCACCCCCACCTGGCCCCACCGGGCCCCACCTGGTCTTGGATCATTGTGAGAGAACCTCACACATTTGTCTTAGACATGGTCTGCTTTGAGTTTGCATGGAGGGAAAGGAAGACAGCTGTGTCCCTACCTCACAATAACAAGAGTTGTGTGCTAGTGTCTATGGATCCATGAGGTTTATTTCTCTGGGATAAACACTCAAGGTAACAATTCTGGGTTGTATATTAGTTGCATGTTGAATTCTGTAAAGAAAGTCCTCAGAGTGGCTGTCTCCACTGTTGGTGATGCTCAGGCATCTCAAGGTCTCCACACCCTCACAAGCATAGGCAACATCGTTTTGTTTTGTTTTGTTTTGTATTGTTTTGTTTTGTTTTGAGACAGGGTTTCACTATGTGGCTCTGGTTGTACTGGAACTCACTGTGTAGACCAGGCAGGCCTTGAACTCCCAGAGATCCTCCTGTCTCTGCTCCCGAGTGCTGGGACTAAAGGTGCCCAGCAGACACTGTGTTTCGTAGAGGTATTCTACGTGGTATCTCACCGTGGTCTGATTTGCACTTCTCCATGGCTAATGACGCCACACATCTTTTCACACTCAGTTTCCCATCTGTATCTCATTTGGAAAACTGTCTCTTCGTGTGTTTCTCTCATTGAATTTTGTATTTAGATTCCCTGTTTATTTTGCAATTGCATTTTGAGAGTTCTCCTTGTGTTCCAGACACCGTCCTTCATCAGACACACAGTCCACAAACACAGTCTCCATCTCTGTGGTTTGTCTTCTCATCCTCTCCACAGGGTCTCACTCAGTCCTAAGCTCCTCATTTCATGTGAGGTCTCGTTTATAGCTGTCTCCTTTTATGGTCATGAGCTTTAAGAGTTCAAGTCCCAGCTGTAGATGGAATGTTTTCTGTGTCCCTCCTTTCCCCATGTTAAGATTTTGTAGTTTCACATTTAGGTCCACTGTAGCTAGAGTTTTCCTGCCTGGCCCACAGTCAGGACAAATCTCTGCCAGTCCCACAGCCGCTCAGACCCAACCAAGTAAACACAGAGACTTATATTGCTTACAAACTGTATGGCTGTGGCAGGCTTCTTGCTAACTGTTCTTATAGCTTAAATTAATCCATTTCCATAAATCTATACCTTGCCACGTGGCTCGTGGCTTACCGGCATCTTCACATGCTGCTGGTCATGGCGGCGGCTGGCAGTGACTCCCTCCGCCTTCCTGTTTTCTTTTCTCCTCTCTGTTAGTACCGCCTATACTTCCTGCCTGGCCACTGGCCAATCAGTGTTTTATTTATTGACCAATCAGAGCATTTGATATACAGACCATCCCACAGCAGGTCCATGATTCAGTTGGAGTTACGTTTTGTATGGGATTTGGGTTAGATTCTGGGCTTTGTTTCCTCTGTACCTGTGGCTGTCCAGCTGCCCCAGCACCACATGGGAATGACACTTCCCCTCCCTTGGATCTCTTTTGTGCTTTTGTCAAAAATTAGTTGGCATGGCAGTGGCGCACGCCTTTAATCCTAGCACTCAGGTGGCAGAGGCAGGTGTATCTCTGTGAGTTGGAAGTTAGCCTGGTCAATATAGCAAGTTTCAGACCAGCTAGAGCTGCATAGTGAGCCTTTCTCAAAACAAAACAAAACAAAAAACAACCCAAAAAATTAGCTGGGCATATTTGCTTTTTTTCCTGGTTCTCTGCAAAACGGCACAGGCTTGAATCTTCACTTCCATAGCGAATGCTTTCTTGATGTTGTCTAGGCCAACCAGTGGTGTGGCTCATCTGAACCCTCACTGGACTTGTGGACCATATTTTTGCCTTGTGGTATATATGCTTGTATCCCACCCCTGCTTGTTGGGCATTCATTAAACATATGTCACTTTTGAGTTGAGTGGAGGTGGCACACGCCTTTAATCCTAGCACTCGAGAGGCAGAGGCAGGTGGATGTCTATGAGTTTGAGGCTAACCTGGTCTACAGAGCGAGTTCCAGGACAGCCAGGAACAAGTGCACAGAGAAACCTTGTCTCGAAAAACAAAGCAAAACAAAAATATGTTACTTTTGCTCAAGAAAGAGCCATGCCATTATTTAAAATTCTCTTCCTAAGGAATTTCTGATTCTATAAATGATTACCCCAGGACAGTTAATGCAAACCAGTAATTCTACTCTAGGTTAAGTTTACTTTTTTTGACAGTGGCTATGAGTCACAAAAGCTTCGTGTTTGGCCAGTGGTAAGCAGAGCTGCTCTTGATTGTAAGGTTCCTGAATATCCAGCCAAGCTCCGCTGGGGTCATGCCGTGCCAAGTTGGCCCTGTGAGCTGGGGGAGTGTCACCCACAGCATCGTGGTGCCCCGGCGGCTTCCCAAGGCAATGGCTGTGTGCTTTGGATTGTCTGCATCAGAGCATCAGTGTGGTTTACAGACTTTCCAGGGATTCTGACTCCAACCATTTCTTCCTCTCCAGCCCCCCAGCCCTCCTTTAATGAGAATCTTTGATAATAGAAGGCAGCATTTCATCATGTTATCTACTGATCCTTGGGCATCAGAGTGGGACTTGTGAATGCTAGCAAACTAGACATGTTCTAGTTGCTTTTTAAAAGAATGATTAAAATAAGCCAGGCCTGGTCATGCACACCTTTAATGTCAGCACTGGGGAGACAGAGGCAGGTGGGATTTTTGTCAATTCGAGGACAGTCTGGTCTGTATAACAGAGTTTGAGGCTAGCCAGAGCTACCCAGTGAGAACCTGCCTCAGTATATTGGCTTTTTGACCTAGAGAGATGGGCTTCGTTTGGGGAAAGGATAGCACACTTTTCCTCCTCCTTGATTTATACAGCTTGGTTAATTGTGTTAATGGAAGGATTTCATGTGGGGATGGGGGTGGGTTGTACTTGCTTGTGGCCCACAGCGGCTTCATTAGACTCAGGGAACGTGGGAAGTACAGGGATGCCCATCAGATGGTTGGCAGCAGTCTACTGAAACTATTAATTTCTTGGTGCTGATGTGAGCCGGCCATCCAGGCCAAACAGTGTGGATTTATTAAACACCTATTTGTGTTTATCATTTAATTCTGAGCATCCAGGACAGACGCTTGTGAGTTTGTTTCCCGTGGCGTTTTTGGCTTCATCTCTTCTAGTGGGAGGAGTGGGGGAGAGTGGACTAGGAAAGGCAAGAACAGTGTTTGGGGGAGCTTGGGGAGGGGTGGTTGCTGGACACTTGGTGTTCCTCCAGGGGACTGCCAGACAACCTCAGTTGTGGAGACCAGGCTCTTGGAGATTTGTGTGTGTGTGTGTGTGTGTGTGTGTGTGTGTGTGTGTGTGTGTGTGTGTGTGTATTGGGGAAAATTATAAAGGCCACTCCACGTAGTTAAAAGGAAGATTTATTTAGTGGATGACTTACAAATGAAGGAATAGATAGGTTGCGGGGGTCTGGGGAAGGTGTATCGCAATCCAGTGGTGTTCTCTGGAGCTCTGCACAGTCAACCTCCACCGTCCAGGGTCCAGGCACAGAGAGCGTGCACAGAGAGAGCGCTGGCCCATCCAGCTCTCAGGTTTCCAGCGCCTCCTCTGGCCCCGCCTCGTAGGCGTGACAATTGCCAGAGTCTCAATGGGGGTTGGAACTTCCAGATCCAAGCTGGAATGGCTACCCACTACATGTGTGTGTTTAGTCACACAAATAGCATTGTTGTTCTTTTCTCATGCATGAGAGAAACATAAACTAATTGCTGAAAAAACGTCTTCCATGGATGAATCATTTTAAAAACCGTAAGAACCATGAGACTTTAGAGGTGTGATTGTATGCCACAGGACCCTGTAATTGAGTGATGGGGAGTACGGCATCCCACCAGCATCCCTGTAGGAGGCAAGCAGGAAGGATCCTTCTCCCCAGTGAACCTGAGTCACTATGGAGGTGTGACCAGGCTATTTGCCTTAGTTTTGAAGGCATGCCAAGCATTTCCTGTCTGCTTCCAGGGGTTTGAATGTAGGCATTTTTGGGTCAAGGTGATTGGACTGACTTGTAAACAAACGCTGTCCGAGTGATCACCAAAGTATCGAGGCCCCCATGTCGTGGAGCCCCACGGAAACATCATGGTGTACACGAGGGGGTGGTTGTAGGAGGAATCCATTCCCAGTGTCTGCTTAGAACAAACAGCCTTGCTCAGCCTCTGAGCGCATGACATTTTGGATGGGTAATTCTTTGCGGTAGGAGCCGTCCCCATGAGATACCAGACACCTCACAGCGTCTCTAGCCTCTTCCCACTAGATGCTATCCGCGCTGCCACAGCCCCAAGTCTGGGACCATCAGAAATGTCGCAGATACTGCTCAATGTCTTGGAGCAGAGGTGCGGATCAGCTGGCCCCCTGTTGAGAGCTGTTGACCTAGACAAGTGCATGCAAAAGCCATGATGTTATCTATGTGTATTTACTATCCACAGGGGTTGCTGATTCTTTCCTCTTGAATGGCTTATTTGACATGATTGTGAGGTGGCTAAACAGGGCTCTTTTTTTTTTTTTTTCTCTTTTTCATCTCAGAAGCCTGTTCTTATTTTCAGGCTTACATCTGGTCTCACATCTTGTTCCTCAGCTTTCCTGTGGAATCTGGTCTAGTCATTGTGCATTTTCTCAGGGGTGGGCTGGCCTGCATTTTTTTGTTTGTTTTGTTTGAAATCAGGTAGATGAGCAGCAGGTAGCAAACACATTCACCTCTTGCAAAGCCTTGTACGATACCTGTGAAATAACTGAGGCGATACCTGGAGCTTTGTAGAGAGACGATGGCACAGTCCTAAGGGACATCCTTGGGCAAGCTGCTTCTTGTAGCCTAGGTTTCTTGGGTGGGGATAGAGCGTAAAATGCCTATGAAGGAGTCCTTAGACCCCATATTGTTTGACCCTGATTACATATCAGAACCCCCTGGGTGTCTTTGAAGACTCCTGATATCCATACCACACCTAGGCCATAACTTGGGGTCCTGTGAGGTGGGGCCAGGCATCTGTGGTTCTCACAACTCCCCTGGGCGGTTGAGTTTAACAGCTGTGTACAAATTCATAGTTGTACTGCTTTCTCTCTTTAAGTGTGTCCCACCCGAGGGGAAGTGCAAGGTTCCCTGAGTCAAGAAGGAGAAAACAAGAGCTGCCCCAAACTGGTGCTTTATGTGGTTGAGGTTTTCTTTGGAGTGGCTTGTTAGGCAAATGACCTCTTTGCTGCTTCAAAGTGGAGGCCCAGACATCATAGCTACGCTGTGTAATTACTCCAGTGAGTTAGAAAGTGCAGTCTTGGGTTTTATATTCTTAGGACTTCGGAAGTTGTAAAGGACAATAACGCCACGGCTTCCTTTCCATTAATTACAAATCAGAGGCCAGATTCTAGTGTACAGGAAGGTGACCCCTGTCTGAAGTTCACTGGAAACCAACACTCCTCTTGACCCCGCCCCTCTCCACCGGCTTGGTTTTCTCCTTTTCTGCCCCTCCCCCTGGAGTAGTTCCTGCTGGTTGCATGTGGCCCTGTCATTCCAGGTGGAATATGACAGTTCTGGAACCCGTTACAAAGTCATCAGCAGCTACCGTCCCCTCTGCCTTCTTCCTTGAAGACATCCCATCAGGCCAGACATGGTGGTGCACACCTTTAATGCCCGCACTCGGGAGGCGGAGGCGGAGGCGGGCAAATCAAGGCGGGCAAATCTAGTTCTAGACTAGTGTGGTCTACATAGTAAGTTCCAGGACAGCTAGGGCTATATAGAGAAACCACCGCCACCTAACCCCCCTTTTTTGTTTTGTTTTTCAAGACACGGTGTCTCTGACTCCCTAGTACTGGGATTAGAGGCATGGACCACCATGCTAGGCCTGAGAGACTAGCTCTTTTAAAAAAAGCCATCGGATCAGGGCAGCAGGATGCATGTTGTCTTAGGAAGAGTTAAAGCTAGCTGAGCAGCGTAGGGGGTCTTACTCTGCACATTTCTGGGAATTCCAATGGAGGTGGGAGGGCCAGAGCTGCCATCACCCCCTGAAAGTTCCCAAGCCACTCGGGTGTGGCTCTCACTGACGTAAGTGCCAGTCTTAGACATTCTCAGGACAACCCAGTGATTTGGGTGGGGCATGCTCACCCAACTTGGTGAGAAAATTGAACCCCAGGGCAAGTAGGATCTAACTCCCCGGGCACGCATTGTCGGTGGCAGAGCGGTCCGTACACAGGGACTGGCAGTGAGTCTAGGGAACCAAGGCACTTTTAAAAATCAAAATGTCTTTTTCTCCTCCAGAGAGAAACTCATAGAAAATGGGGTGTTAGGTTTGAAGTGTGTGCACGTGTCTGCTGGTCTGTGTAAGGCTGCATGTGTTCAAAATAAACAGACCAAGACGAAGAGTCCTACAGTTCTATTGCACACTTTAAAAATCCATGTCACACACAGGCCACGAGTGGCTACTTTCTGGGGACAAACTGTTTTTCACTGGCTTGGCCAGAGATTGGAAGACCCGTCATTAAAATCAAACCTGCAACCAGGGACACCATGACAAGCCATTGGCCGTAACTTAATTTCAGAGCTGTTCATGTGTGAGTGCATGTATTATGTGGTGCATGTATTTTGTGTGCGTGTGTGTGTGTGCGTGTGTGTGTGTGTGTGTGTGTGTGTATGTGTGTATGTATGTATGTATGTGGCGTATGTATGTATGTGTGTTTGTGTGTGCTGCATGCATGCACATGTATTGTGGTTCACTTATATAAATCCTAATGTATTTCATACCCAAATACTTCCTGAGTTAGCAATTTGAGGGCACATATTATGGCCCGGAACATTCCAAGGATCCCTGCTGGATCCTTCTTGTTCTCTTTGATGAGACCATAAAGTCCTGGAGCGGGGCGATCCATACAAGATGCTGGGGCTGACCTTTTCTGTCACAAACCAGACGCTGGAACAGCCAGTATTCACCGGAAGGGTTTTCTGAGTTTGTGCATTAAGGCTGCATTTGGACATTTAGTAAAGGGCGTGGGCAGGGGAGTTTAAGGTTGTGTTAGGGATCAGTTTAGAGAAAGCATCAAGCAGGGAGACATTTCCTATATCGGTGTCATGTCACATCTATATTTATTTATATAAATAAATATATTAAAAAGTCACAACACCTACATATTATTTATGTATTTATTGGTTTTTGTGTTTCGTTTTGTTTTTTTTTTCTGTTGTTGGCTGGCTTTGAACTCATAGAGACCCATCAAACTGCTTCTGCCTCCTGAGGGCTGGGATTAAAGAGGCCGGCCACCACATCCAGCTTGTTAAGCTTTATTGTTCCGAATTTCTTAGTGTGCCCAATGATTTACAAATTGAACTTTATAAAAATAAGTGTGTATAAGCATGCATGTGGGTACTCCTGGGAGTTCAGGCGTCTGTGTGATAAGGTTGCTGGGAAGACCTGAATGTATCCCTGCGGACTGTGGATCCAGAACTTCCAAGGTCAGGGGAACAGAAAGCCTTGTGGAGCCCTGTTTCCCAGCCCTGGGCTCAGAAGGGAGTCTGTGTGTGCCAGTACAAAGGGCCGGTGAGCTCTCTGTGGAGGAGAAGAAAGGAGTCAGGCGTCTTTGTCAGGGCAGTTACAACAACACTGTCTCCTTGTTAAATAGTCCTCCTGCCCGTTCTGCAGTTCAGAGGCAAGCGCTTTAGTCATCCTTGTAAAGAAATAGCTGGAGGGGCAGGAGAGCTGCTCCTCCATAGGAGCCAAACTGGGTTCCCAGCATCTGTGCGGCTCCCAAATGCCTGTGACTCCAACTCCAGCATCTGTGTGGCTCCCAAATGCCTGAGACTCTAATTCCAGGGGATCTGATACCCTCTTATGACCTCCTCTGGCACATGTGCACATGTGCACACACCACACACACACACACACACACACACACACACACACACACACTAAAATAAATCTTAAAAACTTAATAGCTGTCTGTATAGTGTGCTTTTAACTCCCCTGTATGATTTGGATCCTAACTAAAATCAGTCTTTTGGCTTTTTGTTTTGTTTTGTTTGTTTTCCAGTTAGGGTCTCCCATGTATGTAGCTCTGGCTGTCCTGGAACTCACTGAGATCAGCCTGCTTCTGCCTCCCAGGTGCTGGGACTGAAGGTGTGTGTCACCATGCCCGTCTGTCTGTCTGTCTTTCAAGACAAGGCTTCTCTGTGCAGCCCTGGCTGTCCTGGGAGTCTCTCACAAGACTGGCTTCACACTCTGAGCTCCTCCTGCCTCTGCCCCAACCCTCACCCCACTGGCATGCTCCACCACACCTGGCTCCAGTCTTTTTTTTTTTCTTTAAACAAAACAATATTTATTATTTATTTAAACAATAGTTGTTTTTTTTTTTTAACTTTCAGATCTCTGTGCTTCTCATCTTATATTCTTTTTTTTTAATTGGCATACTATTTACACGTATTTATGGAGTACTGGATGGTTTGATGCGTCTCAACAATGGAACAATTAGCATTTCTCTCTCCTTCAATGCTGCCATTTCCAAGGGCTGGGAACTTTAAACTCTGGTTATAGCTCTTTCAATGTGTTCAGCTCTTGAATCAGCTTAAGCTTGGAGAGCTCCTTGAGAATGAGCTAATGGCCCAGTATTGGCTTTATTTGCACTTAACAGCCCTGGGAGGCAAGCTGGTTGCTGATTGATTATTTTATCACCCTTATCAGGCAGATACCCCAGGCCTGGGGAGATTAAGGAGCAGGAATCTTGGATAATTGATTTAGGAAGTGGTAGGGCTGGAGGACACAGACTCCCTGGGGCGGGACTGAGGGCCCTATCTGGCCTTATCTCCTACGGCTGCTTCTGTTCATTGAATTGAAAGTGAACATTAAACCAGATTTTTTTTTTTTTTTGCCTCTTAGGATTTCTCACCATTGATTGAACTATTTCCGGAAACAACCCTAAACTCTCCTTTTACAGAATTAGTTGGCAGGGCCATGATTTTCTTAGGCTCTAAGAGAGTGTCCGGTGTACTGCACAGTTCCATGCTTGCAAAAATGGAGTGATAGTAAACATTTTGAAGTGGATGAGTGAAGGAGTTTGGGGTTGTCTGAGGAAGTCAGAGGTGTGGTCTAGAGGACCCTGGCTCATTATAAGGGTGTTAATGAACCCATAGTAATTGTGTCTGGCTGTTCCCTTCCCAACCCTCTGTGGAGAATTAATGAGGACACTGGGTTTAGCCATTCATCAATGTCCTTTGTTTCAGCTTCTGCTTTTCCTAACTTCAGATGAATTACTTAGAATAGCAAGTGCCTTTGATTCCATGGTTAGCACTCCAGATGTTTAAGAGATGGGTTCCAGTCGGATCCACTAATAGAAGGAACTGGATGCTTCTCCAGGACCAAAATGATATAGAAGGCAACAGCAAACTGTGCAGCTAGGTAAGAAGAGATTGTTGCATGGGGAAAATAAAAATGGAATAGCAGCCGAAGAGCTGAGCAACTGAGCGCCCAGCAATGCAACACAAGACAGGAAGGAGGAGAGGAAAAAGACAAAACCCAAAGTGATTTACTTCCGTGCCAAGGCTACACAGACGCACGGACCCGTAATGGCTATGGCTAAATTATGATGTGCTTGCTGTTTGAGACTTTATTTCTCAGTGCACTTGGTGGCTGTCCAGGAACTCATCAAATCAAGTTAATGGAGAGTTAAATGGCTTTGGAAACAAGCTGGCTTGGGGCAGCTGGAAGCCAGGGCTGTGCAATCTTGGCTCGGTGGAGCTCTGGATCGGGCATGCTCTGGCAGGTGAGCTTGTTTAGAGGAGAAAGTGAGGTCTCAAGGAAGCTGCTGAGAAGCAGCAGGAGTCTTCAGGGGAGTCCTGCTGCCCTTGACCTCTTCAGCTGGCCTTGGCTGTTCAGGAGTTCCGAAATGCAGTGCAGAAATCCCTGCTACTGGACTGACTCAGCTCATCCCCAGGGGTCAACACCATTGAAACAGGATCCACCTTCCCAGGGTTACGGTTAGGGAGGTAGAGGTATTGACACACATGGAAGCTGACTGGATTTCATTATTTTTTTTAATCTTAATAGTGGAAGTTTTCAAATATCTATAGCCTTGGAGAGAACAGTACAATGAATTTGCAAGAACCCACAGCCCAGCCCAGTCATGGTCAACACTACATTCTTGTTTATCTTTCCCCTTTATCCTTCTCCCGCCCTGTATGTTGACTTTTAGAAAGCCAGATAAGTCAAATAGCCACACACACAATAATTAGTACATTTGAATTTTTTTTCCCAAACAGACAATGTGGAACATAAAATAGCAAGCTGAAGGAGCCCATAATAATTGATGTCATTTATTTAATTATTTATGCAGATCACTGTTTTTATTTTTGAGTAAGCAAAGCTGTAGAGACGTAGTACAGATATGGGACTGAACCTTTCCACCTGCTAGATGCCAGGCCGGCGCTCTACCGTTGAGTTTATTGGTTTCTGTCACTTGGCATGGTGTCCTCCATGTCCAGTCCACATGGCAGGATGTATCAGAATTATTGCTCTTTCAGGAACTACATAATGATCCATTGAGTGATTGAGCCACATTTTTGTGTATCTGTCTATTGATGGACATGAGAATCACTCCTCCATTTTTGCACTATGAACATAGATATGCAGACTAGTCCCACTTCTGATTCTTCTGGGTGTCTATCTAGAGCTGGAACTGCTGGATTCTATGGTAGCCTCACTTTTAATTTGTGGAGGAAATATGGTGATTTTTCCACAGTGGCTGCGCCATTGTGGCTAGTGATAAGATGTAGCATGAATCTTAAAAGTTCTTATTAATAAAATCAAACCTGGAGCCAAGTATTGGGGAGAAATGCTGGATGGTCAGAAAGACAGAACAAGCCACAGCTAACCTCACCTGGCCAACTTCTCAGCTGGTCTTGTTTCCTTAGACTGGAAGCCTCTGAGTCCTCATGTCCAAATGGCTCTCAGCTGAACTGTGCTGCCAGAAGCCTGAAAGCTTAACTAGCTAACAGCTTAACCAGCCAAATGCTTCTAGTTTCTGGTCCTCACGCCTTATATACCTTTCTGCTTTCTACCACCACTCCCTGGGATTAAAGGCTTGCTTTCTGGGATTAAAGGCGTGATGAGTCACCATACCATGCCTGTCTGTATCCTTGAACACATGGATTCCTGCCTCTGGAATGCTAGGATTAAAGGCGTGTGCTACCACTGCCTATCCTTTATGTTTAATATTGTGGCTGCTCTGTCTCTGACCCCAGATAAGTTTATTAGCGTGCACAATATTTGGGGGAATACAATACTACAATAAACAAAGGTGCTAATTGCTCCAAAGTCCTGCCTAAACTTTATTCCATTTTAATATGTTTGAGACAGGGTCTCACCAGGTAACTCTTGTTGGGTTAGAGCTCCATATGTAGACCAGGCTAGCCTTGAATTCAGAGATCAGAGATCCCTCTGCCTCTGCCTCCTAAATGCTGGGATTAAAGGCGTGTGCTGCCTCACCTGGCTTATTTTTCTGTCATTTTGATGGTAGTCATTTTTCACTCACTTGATGCCTAGTGCTGTTTGTGCTTATTGACCGATTACTCATCTTTGAAGAAATGCCCATTCGAGTTGCTTACATGTGCAGTTTCCTTAGGTAATAACAATTTTTTTTACACTGCCTGTAATAGTTTATATGTTTGTGAAAATTTTATTTTGTGTCTGTGACAAGTGCTTAGACTTAATGTTGCCTGATGCTGAATAGCACAGTGTGCTTATGAATTCGGTTTGTGTTCTCCTGTCGGCTTCTGACGCCAGAGCATCTTTTGGTGTGTGTGTATCTTACTGTGTTCATTCTTGGTTGTTGCTTGTGAGACTGGGCCTCACCTACATGGTGAGGCCTTGGCTGGCCTGAAGCTTGACTATTGTAGATCAAGCTGACCTCAAACTCACAGAGATCCCATGCTTCTGCAGGAGTAAAGGCACATGGCTACTACTCCCAACTCTTTTATTTTTCTTAATTGGGCTATCCCCCCCCCCCCCCTTTTTTTTTTGGTTTTTCGAGACAGGGTTTCTCTGTGTAGTTTTGGTACCTGTCCTGGATCTTGTTCTGTAGACCAGGCTGGCCTTGAACTCACAGAGATCCTCCTGGCACTGGGATTAAAGGTGTGCGCCACTGCCACCCGGCTAATTGGGATATCCTTATGTATTCGGTCAGGCGTCCCTGTATCACTTTCAGATGTTCTTTCAGATTGGCCTCTTTTTGCCATCCTGTGCCACCTTTCAAGAATAGAGATTTATATTATATTGTGATTAAATTTATAGGCTTCCTCCTTATACTATATGCTCCAAGCTCAAGAACATATTCTAATGTAATTGGATGTTTGACTCACACAATTAAGTTCTTGAATCAAATTGGATTTATCTTCATGGTCAATGTAAGCAGAGTGCCTGTTCCATTTCTCCTATGTGGATGATCAGTTTTCTAGGCCATTTGCTAATCGTGTCTTAGAGGAGTAGGCTGGGTCTTATAGTTATCAGGATCTTTTTGCAGCATTACCTCACTGTATCTAAAGGTAATGGACGAATTACTGACAGTTACTTATACAAACAGTGGGACTTTTTTTTTTTTTTTTTTTTAAGTTGGGTTGACCTCTTCAGGCTTCCTATAGGAAATCTCTGTCCTTTTGTGACTTTAAATGTTGCTTAGTGCAAATGAAAAAGCAAAGGCTGGGCAATGTGTGGGGATGGGTGTTCTGTTCTTAGAGAAGAGAGACCTTCTCTAAGACCCTAATCCCAAGGGGATCAGGTTCAACCTACTCTAGTGTGACCTTCTCTCTCTCTCTCTCTCTCTCTCTCTCTCTCTCTCTCTCTCTCTCTTTTTAAAGATTATTTATTTATCATGTATACAGTGTCCTGTCTGCACGTATCCCTGCAGGCCAGAAGAGCTCACCAGATGCGCTCTTACAGATGGTTGTGAGCTACCATGTGGTTGCTGGGAATTGAACTCAGGACCTTTGGAAGAGCAGCCATTGCTCTTAACCTTTGAGCCATCCATCTCCCCAGCCCGTGACCTTCTCTTAATGAACGTCCTTAGGCACACTGTTTCTGGTGGGAGTAGGGCAGCCAGTTGAAGACCAAGCCTGAGAACCTATACCGACCAGTTCCTTCCTCTCTCCTCACACTGGCCTTTGTGGCCAGAGCCTGCTTTGGATCACAGCAAGCATTCTTCTGTAGTGTTCCATATTGGCCCAGCCTTCCTGATGGAAATCTGAGAGGGTAGTCAGCCATTGGACTGGCAGATTAAGGCCTTCCCTAGTGTGCTCCACGGCACTATCTGCTCCATAGTACTGACTCTGTGACTTTCCTCAGGCTACTGGGACAACAGACTATAAGTTGGTGGCCTTAAAACCAGATACTTATTATCTCATAGTTCGGGGGACTCGGAGCCTGAAATCAAGCTGAGCCAGACTCACTGAAGGCTCCACAGAAGTGTCTCTGCCCTTTTCTTTCCTGGATGCACTGCCACAGCTGTATCACTTCAGTGTCTCGCTCAGCTGACACTCAGCCATGTCTGTGTGTGTCCGGTTCATCGCACAGCCTTCTCCGAGTGTGTGTGTGTGTGTGTGTGTGTGTGTGTGTGTTTCTCTTCCCTGTGCTTGTGAGACTCTTAGCCACAGTGGATCAAACTCACTCTCCTCCATTGTAGCCTCATCCCAACCTGATCACCTTGTGGAGACCCTTTTTCTGAATTAGGTTATATTCACTGCTATCAGAGTTAGGACTTGAGCATGTTTTTCTTGGGGTCAACTCACAACACTGAGGGTGGCAGAGAAGTTAAATCGTGCACCATCTCTTGTCCTCATGGAACCTGATGTGACACACAGCTCGTGAGCACAGAATCTGTGGCCCGCGCTCTCTATTTCCTTTCGACTGCTTCTCTTGGTAGCAACTCATTTGCGGTGATTTTTTCCCCCTAACGCCCTCCCCCACAATAGATGGCCTGAGCAGCGGCTAGGGCCGCTATTATTTCTGCCTTTGCATGCGTACTCTGTGTTGGAGCACCCCTGACCCCAGTGGGTTTTGAGGAGCCGCTCGGTCCCTTTTATCACTACTGCATTGTGCTGACAGTGAGTGCCACAGGTCCTTCTAGTCTAGATCTTCAGGCCTAACCCTGGCTACCTCTCCTTGGAGGATGACCCAGCACCCCAATCAGCCGCTACACCACAGAGCTCCCTGGTTTCTTCATATCTCTCCCTTCTCTCAACCTCCTTGGGACCGAGACTCCTGGGACATCTATTTTGGTAGTTCCATGGTGGACCTCTGCCTCAGTACCTCCCGTCCATTAAGCTCTGCACAAGGCTGCCATGTCAGCCTTCCGTAACAGTCCTCTCCGCTCCCATGGCTAGGCCCAGTTAACCCTTTTCCACCTTCGTCCTTCCTGTTCCCAAGAACCTAGTGACTCACTTGGGCACTTGCTAGACACCCCTTGTACATGCTTTGTTGAGGTGTACCCCACATCATTTGATTCATATGGTGTGCCTTCTTCCTTGCAATCTGTTCGATTAAGCCCCCAAGTCCCTCAAAGAACACATCTGGGGGGGGTGTGTTCTCTTGTGGAGTTCTTTTCGTTCTTATCTGAGGAATAGCCTGGACCTCCCTATGAGGTAGACACAGCTCTGCGCAGGAAGGCATCGTCTCACTCACTTTTCTCTCCATTACGGTGACTTCTTAATTTAACTCCAGTAGCCACGTAAAAGCATCTATTGAATGCATGGGCGAGCGCATGCATGAAACGAATGCGTGACTAGCTGTGTGCATGCATTGAATGAGTGACTGGCTGCATGTAAGCTGAATAGCTGAGAGCAGCCGTGAGGATGATGGAAGGAAGCATCCAGCAAGTCAGGCTCGCTCCACACAGCTTTGAACACAGGACATTCACAGCATTGCCTATGATTAGCTGCTGTTTCTGTCCCAGGAGGTTGGCCAAGAAGCCTTCTTTAGAAGAGTAAACATTTCTACTTCAGTTTAGAAAAAAAAAAAAATGCCCCCTCTTGGTTTCTGCTTGTTTCTTTGTTGACAGTGAGGTATTTTATGAATCCCTATTTGGAGAAAGCAATTAAACAAAAATCCCAACAGACTTAAGGAAACCAGCAGTTATAACTAAGAAAACAAAAATAGTTAATGGAAATAGATTTATAACTTGGGGGGAACGGGAATTCAGAGGACCAGAAAAACGCGTTCAAAAACATGTTTGTTGATTTGTTTGTTTCGTGTATGTGCCATGGTGCAAGTACGGAGGGTAAAACTCGTGGGAGTCAGTTCTCTCCTTCTGCCATGTGGGTTCTGGGCCTTGAACCCGGGTTGTCAGGCCCGGTAGCGAGCCCTTTGACCCCCAAAGCCGTCTCCGCAGCCCCCAAAGCTTCCGACAGCAGAGAAGGTCCAAGGTGTGTGTGTGTGTGTGTTTGGGGCAGTGCAGTGAGGGAGAGGGAGTACTGGTCTGCGTCTGTAGAGTTACCTTTTAGTTCAGGAGACCTTCCTCTGACCTTCGCAGTGTTGATGGATCAAGGCGGGACTTCCGGGAAGGAGCTGCCTGGTTGGTAAAATGCGGCTCACAGGGCAGCCTTATATCTCCTAGCCAAGTGGTCCCAACTGCTTCTTCCAGTAGCTGTCATCCAGAGTTAAATCTTTCCCAAGCAGTTTCTCTCGCATAAGGACAAATGAGGTCCTTTCATGCCATCAGCGGCTCGTGACGCTTCCCTGCAAGTAACACACGCACCGTCTCCACCTTTAATTCTGTTATATACAGAGACCCTGGACTTGCCCCAGCTCACTTGGAGAGGCATTTTGGCCACATGCTGTATTTGTTTGTCAGCTTTCGGCTACTCGGCTGCACTTTCAGCTCCTGGGGTGTTTGTTCTTCTTTGAGAAGTATCTCCTCGCTCATGGCGTCATGGCACGCACGGATGAGCAGACAGAAAGTCAGGTGCACCCTAGGGCACCCGGATCAGCTGGCTGCCTAGGGTGGCAGTAATACTGCTACATCAGGTTGGAGAGGACTGTGGTCAGAAGGTAAGAAAGCCTCCTGGTCTGGGACTATTAAACCATGTGTCACTACAGCAAGGGATGCAAGATGCAGAAGGGTCAGAGATGAGCCCGAGGGAGGCTGGTAGGCCAAAGACAAGGCCTGGGGGCCTCATGTCCTGCTTGGGTTGTTGGATGTATTTGAAAGGAATGGGCTCCTGCTCCAGCAGGATCATAGAAGAGCATGGCACAGTCTTAGTGTAATTTGGAAGAGTGGACACTGGGGACAGGATGGAGAGCGAGCCGTTTAGGAGACTTGAGCAAAGGTCTGTGTGGGGAGAAAACAACCCAACCAAAGGCGTTTCTGACCATGACAGGCGTCCATGGTCAGGAGATTGTGTGGAAGGCATGGCCGCCTGTTGACGCCTGTGAGGACAGCACCTTCCACTCAGAGTGGTGCTGAGTCACGGCGAGCCGTGCCCAGACAGAGAGCATGAGCTTGGCATTATTTGGACGTAAGTTCTGGTCTGTCGTTTAGCAGCTAGGTGGCTGTGGACAGGTGGCTTAATGACCTGGATTTAAGCCTCTGCAGCTGCAGAGCAGGGATGCCAGTGTCCCCTTATGGGATTGTTAACTCTGTCTTTGTGAGCTCAAGCTTTGCTCTGAGTGGCAACTGTACCAAGACAACCTAAGATGGTACTTGGAATTTGCTTCTGTGACTCCATGGCGGGAGGGGGGGGGCTAAAGCCAGTGCTAGCTTGGTGGCAGTGACATTTCATGACAGATATTTATTGGCTGCTAGAATAAGGGTCCTGGAAAGAATCCAGACCCAAGCCTACCTTATAAGGGTACCCCCACTGTTTTCTCTGTGTCCCCAGCTTCTCAAAGAGAGCTAAGTATCTAGTACCAAGGCAGTAGCTGTTCGTCAACTGACTGGCTGAGTGTGTAAAAGCAAGAAGTGTCCGTCTTTCCATCAGATGAGGAGCAGGGAGAAAGTATTGACTACTGCATACGCTCCTCAAGGTTATACACTCTGACCCTCGAGTGCCTACCTCCAGAAGAAACAGGACTTGAAGATGTTTTTTTCTGGACCGACAGGATTATTGACGTATTTTTAATGCCCTGCAGCGACCCTGACCTGACTTGGGAGGGGGGGGTGCTTGTCTTAGGAGAGCACTCCATGACAGCGCAGTGGCTTGCAGATAAAACAAGTTCCCTGGAGGAGTGACTAGAGGGGCCCGCTGGCTTTGCTGGAACAAGGCCCCAGAGTTCTTCTCTGTTTATGTGTTGATGAAGTTGCTAGTGAGCCGCAGAGCCCTGGGGGGGGGGCAGACGCTCTTACAGCTGCAGGGTGCCTGTGGCAAGTCACTGTGCCAGGTCACTATTGCCCTCATGTGCCCCGAAGATGAAGAAGACTGGGTCGGCAGAGGCACAGGCATGTGACTGCACCTGTTTACCATCCTGTGACTGTGCCCATCAGTACTGGATCCATGCCTGTTTGGATTTTTGAGGAGAAGAAAGTTTATGCAGAAAAAAAAAAAAGGAAAAAGATTCAGACTGTCGCTGACTCTACGCTCTTTGCTGAAATGTTTAAATAGACTTTTGACATGTTTGGACATAGCTCGTGTGGGTTCTGTCATAAAAGGCCCCAGAAGGGAATTGTGCCAAGTTATGGGTTCTATGTTTTAAATTTTATAGGCATAGATGTTAAACATGCCTCTTCCAGTGACCACCCAAGAGCATAACATGATATTTTATCCATGCTTCTGGGGCATGTAACTAACATTGCTACTACTGTTCTGGGCTCTGACCAAGAGTGACCATGTAAAATTTTCCCAAACAGAAACCTGAATTCTCTGCTATGATTTTTGATGGGGACGCTGTGTTTGGCATCCATTTCCTATGTGCCTGTAACCTGAAAATAATTGCTGTATTCTTGGGGCCTCTAGCTAGCATTAGGCCTTTCTACTGGAGAGGAAGCCTGAAATAAACTCTGGCAAAACTAGAATCCCAGTGACCCAGTGCAGAAACAGGCTTATGGGCAAATTGCATGATGTGGTTGAAGTAAGATTGGCACAGTGTACAGTGCCGTGTAAGTGTGCATCTCAATAAAGTCATTTGAGGCCATTCACCATGCAAGACGAGGTTAAAATAGAAATACGAATACCCAGAGTTGGACAGACAGAGCCCACAGGGCCCCCTTTTGAATGTATCTCACTAACTTGAGCATAGTGTTTAAGATCCACTTGGAGCAAAAGCCAGCATGACAGTGTCTTGCAAGGAGACTGTTCATGGCTGTGTAAGCTGAAGGTAAGGGGAGTAGGCAGCGGAGCAGACCTACTGCCCTGCGGCATCCTGAGAGCAGAGGCAGAGGGCATCGATATGGGGGGGAAGAGATCTGGTGGGGGCACCATACTAGATATGAGGTCAGATTAAACATTGTCACACATGCTATGTGGGAGCATTGAAATAGTTGATTGTTGAGTCAGATGCGTCAATATCTCGACTACTTCTAAAAGTCGCCTGTACATTTGGGTGGTCATTTTGGACGGTTTGTTACCATCTTGTTTATTTAACATTTTAGTTTCCACATACTGGTGGTGCGTGGACCAAGAGAACTGATATTTTTCCGTGCGATGTCCAAGTAGAACTTTTTCAAGTTTTATGGTTTTCTTTGGCCATTGTGAGTTTTTTTCATGTTTGATTTGGGGGAAAGCTTAAGAAAGGACTGACAGAGCTTTGTCTCACAGGAAGGCACCCGGAACAGTTTATGAAGAGTAAAACTGTTTCCAGCCTTAAGGTGCAGAGATGTCTCAGTGGTTAAGAGCACTTAAGAGGACCAGGGTTTCCATTACCCCCATGGTGGCTTGCAACTGCCTGTAACTCCAGTTCCTAAGGATCCAAGGCCCCCTTCTGGCCTCCATGGAGACCAGGCTTATGTCCCAATCACATGCTACATACACATCTGTACAGGCAGGGAAAATACTATTGCACACTTTAAAAATGCCGTAATTTTTATTTTGCAGACACATAGGTTCTTGGGGTAACTGATAAAATTTCCTTGCTTCCATCTCAACTGTTAATCCCAGTAGAAAGAGACCGAAATTGAGGTCACAGATCAGGACTAGAATTGATGTTCAATACGATCCACGGGTGGGGTATTGGTACCCGACGCTGGGTGTGTAGTCTACTCTGAAAGCATGAGGAGGCTCAGAGTTTTGTAGTCATAGTTACTGTAGGGAGGACCTAAGTACAGCGCCGTGAAGAACAGCGAGAAGCCAGCAGATGAGGTGGGCAGACAGTCACATCTGCGTCTCCAACATGGCTCTTTGGAGCTTCTGGATAGAGAGAGTGGAATGCAACTAAAATCAGAGGCCGATTTTCCTTCCCAATCCCAGCTTCTGCTGCTGACTTCAGCAGAAGCCTGGACACACTTAGGCATGGAGGAGAGTGGAGTGAGTGAGCCAAAGGTCCAGACAGGCCAAGGGGTTGCCTGGCTGAGGCTGTGCATGGTTTAGACAGAAGTCATTATGCACACTTGGAACTGGGTGTCAAGGGCACTCCATGGGAAAGACGGTTTTCATAAAATGCCAGTGTGTGCTGGATAGATCCCATTTAAAAGCACGTGGGATTTTTGGTTTTGTTTTGTTTTTCTAATCCAGTTGTTTTTCTTGGATTCAATTGTAAAGGCTAAATTTTTTTCAAAGACTTATTTCCATTATTTTTATTTACCTGTATATATATATGTATGTGTGTGTATGTTTTGTTTTTCTAATTCTTGGATTCGTTGTAAAGGCTAAATTTTTTCAAAGGTTTATTTTCATTATTTTCATATATGAATACGTATGTTTGTATGTATTTATGTTTGTGGGAGAATGTATGCCACATGTGCACATGCCTGTGGGGGCCAGGCTGCCAGATCCCCTGCAGCTGGAGTTACAAGCATTTGTAAGTGCTGGGAACTGGACCAAATCCTGGCCTCTGGAAGAGAGTATGCACACTTAAATGCTGAGCCATCTCTTCATCCCCCAAGATTTTTTTAAATTGGAAAAAAATCATTATTTAAAATAAAGTTATTGGCATTTGGATTTTGGCTTACTTGCAGCCTTAAAAGTGAGCTTGCTGCTTCTCTCTGGATGCAGAAGGATGTTTGAGACTTCTTGTTTGAAGGCACGGGATTTCATCCCTCAGGACGTATCAGGCAGCCCACCCTCTATCCCACACTCGGGAAGTGTGCCCTGGTGGGCCCAGGCGGATGCTACATCTGCAGTGGGTTGCTGTCTCAGCTGAGAAGACTGTTCTTTGCTGTGAAGGGATCCAGCCTCATCCCTCAGGGGCTCATGCAAACGTTCCTGAGACATGGTCCAAGTGAAGACTGGTCCTAGCCTTGGGTTCATGGCACACACAGCAGTGTGAGCCCCAGACTGTGCCATACACTATAAAAACATCTGGGAGTGTGTTGTGAATTGGGACTGATTCAAGGCCACCTCACAGCATAGTATCTGGTTATAGTTTTTAAGTTTCTAGAGTATGTTAATTTTTTTCATGCTATTACCGTTCCTGATGCTTTCCTGTAGACTTAGGGACCTGCTTCCAGATAGTTCTCTCCCCGCTTCCTTCACTCTCTCGCTTAAAGCAATCATCTTTATAAAGCGTTGCCTATGTGCATACTCACAGCTGTTGTGAATATGGAAGGCATAAATGATTCAGTCCTCGGCCTGGGCTTTGTAACCCGAGGACGGCAAACCAACCTGTGGAGCACAGCAGTGATGTCAGGGAGGAGAAGGGAACCAGATCATCTCATAGGGTTTCTATGGGGAGCGGTTGCACACCTTTTCATTTTCCTACGTTTCTGTAGCCATTCCCACCGGGCTCCCCGGAGCGACAGTATGCCGATGTTACCCTTCCCCATTTCTCCGTGTGGTGTTCTTTCCTGTCGTCTATTTTCTTGTCAGCTCTGTCTCTGTTGAGGTGTGAAGTGCAGGTGTACTTGTGGGAAGAAAGCTGTTCAGCCGTGGTGGTGGGAAGAGAGTGGTTTACAGGTGGAATACATCTGAAAGGCTCCGCCTGCCCTCGCTCTTTGATGCATCCTCTGTGGCAGCATCAAAGAGGCCCCCTGGTGTGAGCAGCCTCGCCCTCCACTAACTGCTGGGCGGCTGGAGCCCTTAGTCACCACACACATTGCTTTGGAGTCCCCGGGGAACCTGTCTATGAAGATGGCCACATTAACTCTATAGCGCCACGTGGCCCTCCGAATGCTACCATGCTATGGCTGCTTCTCAGCCCTACTCTGGAGTTAGGCGGCAGCTTCTCCATAAATCCCCCAATTTCACCCAAGGAGCTGTTTGAAGTCACACAGGTAACAGCGAGAGGTTCTAGAACCCAGACTTTCTGTTGCCGTGTTTGCAGTGGCTCTTTTGGACTTGCTTGCTGCTGTTACACTTGATATGAAAATGTCCGCATGAGCACAGAACATCAGTGTTAACTCTTTCATTCCCTCTCCTCTGTAAGTGAGGAGGTACTGGGTGGGGGCGGGGGGGGAGGCACTTTACGTTTGCTACTCTTTCTGAAAGACGAATAGTATGGGCAGCTGTACCTTCTGCTGAGAACACTTCAAGGACCATCACTGTCTTCTCTGCTCGCTTTCCCTGGAACCGACCTTGTCCCAGAAAACCACCCTGAGCCAGTGTGTAGCTCTGATCCTTCCAGGATATCTCTGGGGGGGGGGGGGCTTCAGGTTAACCTGACCCATTTTGTGACAGATTACAACTATTTTTAATGTTTAACCCACCTTTTAAAGACAAAAACCCTCATCCTCCTTGAGAGCACACAGCAGCCCTTCACAGAACAGGACGTGTCTCTGGATGCTGCCTGGCGAGTTGGAACACACAGCTCTCACGTGACTGTCTCCGTGCACTTGTTAGGTGAACTTGCAGACTGAGAATTGCCCTGTATGCAGTGTGACAGCATTCATCTCCTGCACAGCAGGTGCCTAGGCTTTGGCACAGAGTACTCGGGTCTCTTGGGGGAGGGGGGTTGGCATTCATGGAGGTTGTAGTGCTTTATAGCCCTCCCCATGTTCCTGCTGTAGGACTTAATCTTTGCTAGGCATGAACAAAGAATGTGGTTTATCAAAGGCAAGGGATTAAAATCCGTATGCAGGTGGATTTTCAGCAATATCGAAGTATGGAAGCAAACTTTTCTTGGGGGAGAAAGGAAACATTTAGAGCCTTTGCAAGGGAGGAAGAGAAACAGAAATTGAGAGTGTCTTTGTCACGTTAGGTGGTGATGTTCAGCTTGTCCAGCATCCAGGTGTTGTCAGCTTAAAAAGTCCCTTAATTCTGAAGAACCGTCTATAGTAAATCCTAAGGCATATATCCAGTGAGATGTATTCACACCTCAGAGACCCCTTCTACACGAAGGTGGCTTTCACCCATTTCTAATGGCCATGGTTGTCTAGTGTCCTGTCCTCTAATGAGTTGATATTCACAGGGCACAAAGGAGGCACTGGCTCCCTGATTACCAGTGAGGGGGGCAGAGTTAGCACCACGGAATAGTCAGCCACCAAGCCCTACAGTAGAGTCCCCAGGGACTGCCTGTTATCGGGAGCCTCAGACACAAGGAAAAAAACTGACCTATATTCTATAATTACACTAAAAACATGGAAAAAGAAAGAAAGAAAACAAAAACAAGTCCCGTGGCTTTTCTGAAAGAGTATGTGAGAGTCAGAAATACAGATTGCACATCCTTAATCCCAAAGTAAAAAATGCTCCATAATTCAAAACTTTTTGAGCATCACAGATGGAAAATTCCATACCCCAAACTATTTTGTGATCAAAATTATTATTATTATTATTTGGTTTTTCAAAACAGGGTTTCTCTGTGTAGCTTTGCACCTTTCCTGGATCTCACTCTGTAGCCCAGGCTGGTCTTGAATTCACAGAGATCTGCCTGGCTGTCTCCTGGGTGCTGGGATTAAAGGCGTGCGCCACCACCGCCCAGCCAAAATTATTTTAAAATACTGTGTAAATTTACCTTCAGTGTGTGCCATATATATATATATATATATATATATATATATATATATATATATATTTTATGTTTAGATTTTGGTTCTTCAAGATATTTTATTTTATATGTGCTAATATTCTAATATCTGGGAAGGAGGCAACCTTGAAATCTGAATACTTCTGCTCCCAAGCATTTTGGAAGAAGTATTCTAACTGCGTTGGACCTGCCATGGGGGATACCATGAGTCACCTCAGCATGCTTCCTGTCCTTGCCGCTGAACTTGCAGGAGTCTGGAATGCCATATTCTTCTATAGCAGTGATCTTTATTTTCTATTGTTTTACATTTTAGTTTTCACAAAGGCAAATTGAATATCTCACTCTTGAGGGTGCTGGGTTCATGAACTATCCCAGTGGTGGTAACTGAGCCGACTCTAGTGATGCCTTACCTTCCCCTAAGAAAGGCCCCATAATCCGTGAATACAAAACACAGGTCAGGAACAAAAATAGAGGTGGCTGGAGGCAGGAGGGCTGAGGAGGTGCAAAGAGAGACTATTTTCTGCCCATTGACCCTGGGTCAGCAGCCTTGAGGAAGTCTGGCTCCTGCAGAGAGGACATGGGACAGGAAGGAGGTGTTATGTCTCTCTCTGCTTGCCCTGGGTCCTTTTGCAGAGACACATCTGCCACAAACACGCAGGTGTTGTTTCCAGAAGCAGAAACACAGAAGAGGCCATTCGTGTCTCTGAGGGTTCTGTTTGGTTAGGAAGTATCTCTTCTGATGGGATGGGCTGATAAAATGTTCCAGATCTTGAGATGTGGTAGCATTTTGCAGTGGTAATAAAATACTCTCATTGTTTTGAAGAAGGCCAATCTTCCTGTAATTGGCTTCCAAACCGTGGATTTGGATAAAGGGTTTTAAAATCCGGCTTGTTCACTTTTTATGTGCAGAAGATAAAAGCTGTCACGATGCCCTTTGGGGAGAGTTTGTGGCGGTGTCTGACAAAGCTTTTCGTTGACTTCCCTTCTCAGCACTGTGATGGTGGCTGCTGTGCCACTGTGAGGTTTTTTGTCTTGTTGTTGTTTGTTTTTTCCTTTTCCAGTTGGCAGGGCTCACCTCATATTTCCCTGGGAAAAATAATCTTAAGTTTTCTGGTTCTGTAGATCATTTATAGAACGTTCCTTCGACCATAAAATTTGGGTCATCTTTCAGATTGATTATGCTTCTGCCTTGATATTTTAAGTCATACAACTTGGTAAATCTATAAAGGCGTGCTTGAGCACAGAGCTGTGGCCTTGGGTGCTGTTGAGGCATCCTGAAACTTGTCCATGCTTCGGCATAGGTCACTCGGTGTTTGCGATCAGACAGTATATAATGGCGGTGGCTTGGGAGCATGGGATCTGTACGTTTTGCTGATACCTAGGGAACCTGACAACAGGTGTTCAAAATAGAGTTGAGGAGACAGAATATACCAACCGTGTACAAAAACTCCCTCCCTTTCTCCATCCAGTTTCTACAGTCTGGGACAGTCATTCAGTCCCGAGGAAGAGAAGGGGAAAAGGGGCGAGGGTTGGGATGTAGGGGAAAGTGGACAACTGTTACCGGTTTTTAGGTTGTGAATCCAGACGATTTGGAGGAGATTAGCTTCTGAGGCTTAGTGTCCACAAGTTAGTGCTTGCTCTTCTCAAGGAGGAAGAAAATTATGCAGCACTGTCAAATGTTTTTCCTGGGGCTCAGTCCATTCTGTTTTAAGCCCTTAGCAGGTTTTGAGCCATATGGCAGAGTCAGATTAAAAAGGCATTCTGAAAGAATCCTGCTGATTACAGATTGGGCCAGAATACTGGCTATTTGCTTTTATCACCTTCCTATGGCCAGGACCCTATATACTTAAACCCTTTTCTCCATCATTAATTCAGAGTGAGAGCACTTCCCCAAAGGGCACTCTGAAACCCCGCTTGTAGGGCAATTGAAGAGGTTCCCCATTTGTTATCAGCAGCATGAAAAGAGTCTCAGGAGAAGAAAACATTTCAAAAGGCAGAGTGCCATAATGAGGCCCTTATTTAAGGGCGAGCTGCCTGCGCAAGCAGGGGACCTTTGGAAAGGCATGTAATTGGCACACATTTCTAGAGAAAGTACAATGGTCATGAATGGCTGATTGTTGTGAAAATAGGCTTTCTATTTCTACCAGGGTCTCAGAAAACATTAGACCTTGGCCTGTGGCTTCTAGGGGTTTAGGGGAGCACATGCTCGAACTGTGCTAGGAAGAGAAGGTAAGACTCGGGCCCTTTTCCTGATTTAGGTCCCTGTTTTCTTATCTCCAGCCTTTCCAGCTCCTTCTGTGCCTGCCTTTTTTCTTCTTCCCATATTTCCACGAGACAGTGTTGTGTGAGCGTGTGTGCATATAAAACAACTGTAGAAGACACTACAGAAGGTATTTTCATGAATGTAAAACAAATCTTAAGATTTAATAACTCTGTGAACGATTGAAATTTCTCCCACTGGTATTTTTTTTTTTTTTGAGCAAATTTTAGAAATACCTTTTCATGAGGAGTGAGGAAGAAATTATTTACTTAGAAAGGAAGCATGCCTATAGTAGTTTATTCGAATAGACAGACCTGAAGTATCAGTAGAGGAGGTGGAAGAACATACAAATTATAAAAAGTGTATTACCATTAAAAAAAAAAATGAAGCCATTGGAGAAAATCCTTGCTGGAGCTTTGGTGTGTTTAAAAGCTGCCTTCACGACGTTTATAAACAGTAGGAGTCCGCTCCAGCGTGTGTTTTACAGATTGAAAACAGAGCTGGCTAATCTTAGCTGTGAGGCCATAAAAGGAGAGAAAAGGGAATGTATAGCTTTGCAGGGGGTGCAAGTGCAGTAAATCACGAGGGTCCACGGTGACACCCCAGACTAAAGCCGCGACACCCCTATGAGAGTTGTGGGTGTGCCTTTCCAACTCTTCAAAGAGACCAATCTGGATCTACGTATATATTTTTTATTATAGTAAGTATACACAATGCACAAGTTGGCATTTTAACTCCCATTGCGTGTGCCACTCAGTGGTTTTACTCATCACTACTGTCCCCTGAACATTTCCTAACCCCAGCGAGGTGTTCCGCACGTCTTAAGCAGTAGTTGGTTTACTCCCCCGGTCCCTCACCAGCCAGTGGTAACCCGGCTTTCTTCTCTGTGTCTGTGGATTTGTATATTCTAGGTGTTGTGTGCTAGTGGAATCCTATAGTATTGGTGTGTGTTTCCATCTCACATCAGAATTGTCTTCTTTATTTTGCCTGAGAAGTCCAATGTAGGTCTGGACCATGTTGTCGCTATCCACCCATCTTTTGACAGACACTTGGGTGTACTCACCTTTTGACTTCTGCAAACAGTGTGATTGGAACACTGATAGTCAGTGTTTTAAAAAGTGTCTATTAGGGAGACCGTGTTAAGGACACATGGGTGACTAGCAGAATGGGCACGTGGCTTTGTGCTGCCCATTCTTCCACAGGTAGCAATGCCCACACACCTGCAAGGCTGCACACAGCAGAGAATGTGTACCTCAGCCAGAGAGGGAGCCCTATTGCAGGTGCATAAGTGACATTAAAAGTAGCTGGAGAGCAGTGAACGGTGGTGAATGTAGAAGACTCGTGGTTGCTTAAGGTGCTGAGAATAAGTGATGGAGGAGCGCTCAGCCCGGAATAATGTCTACACCTCCCCGACTACGTCTTAGGAAGCCTTATGAAAAAAAGGAACGGGATGAATGAAAAAGCGCAGAGGAGGGGACAAAGGCTACAACATGCCACCTTCTGGAGGTGACACAACCATTGTAGTCAAACACAGCGGCAGCTGTACCAGACCTTTACACAACTGCCCTGTCAACAGTCCGTCATGGATGGGGGGCATTGTTTATGGGGTCCGATCCTTCCCTGCTGAACTAGATAGATTCCTGGGGAGGGGAGTCTGTATTCACTTGCAAAGCCACCAGTGAGCCCCTCAGGCTCCAATGGATAGTTCTAAAGCCATGTTCATATAGACGGCCCTATTTCCACTCAGTGGATCACAAAACAAAAGAAAAAGAGATGAATGTAGAAAAGAGTTTTGTAGAAAGGGGAGTAGGGTTTCGTAGGGGTGAGAGGGAAGTAAGAGAGGGCGGTGGTGAGCGTGATCAGATCACACAATACACATATGTGAAATGATCAGTGAACAAATTTAATTAATGATAGAAGTAAAGTAGACGGAAGGGAGCTGGGGAGATGGTTCAGTGGGTAAGGGTACTTGTAGCACAATCATGAGGACCTGAGTTCAAGTCCCCGACAACCCTGTAAAAAGCTGGGCGTGGCCATGTGGGCCTACAGGCCCAGCGCTATAAGGGGGCAGAGACAAGGAGGACCACTTGCCGGCTTTCAGCCAAGCTCCAGTTTCAGTGAGAGACCCTGTCTCCTGGGAATGAGGTGGGAGAGTGAAAGACCAGGACACCTGACCTCCTCGTCCTCCTCTTCCTCCCCCTCGTCCTCCTCCTCCTAATTCCTGCACGTGCACATGGGTACTGACTCCCCCTTCCCTCAGCCCGCCATGTTATTAGATAGCTCAGCATTGATCGAAGAGAAGCCACACCAAGGTGATGCCCCCAGTGTGGAGGCGTTCTAGAAATCGTCCAGATGATCAAGTCCTCCTGAGGCTGTGGGAGAGGAGAAGGAAGAAAGGATGGTGTGTGGTGGCTGGGCGGTACACGCGTGGAGTGAACAGAGAGAAGAATCAATGATGACAGAAGACAGATGTCCTTGAGGTTGGGAGAGTAGGCCTCCAGGGGCCCCCAAAGTGATGGAGAATTGAGCAATAATAATGATGTGGCCATGCAGAAAGAAGCATCGCCCACAGGTGACAGAAAGTGCAGTCTCTAGGACCCAGAGACCACCTGAGAAAACACAGGTTGGAAAGTTTCAGTTCCTCCATTCTGTCTCTTTCTTCTTTGTTTCGTTCTAATTGTTTTGGAAGTACCTAGAAAATCTGTATGGTCTATAGCCTGAAGAGACTGGCCAGCTACATGAAGACATTCTCCACTCTGGAATACTGATCTACTTTCAGTCACAATTCTCTTATTTAGAACAAGGCAGGAAATGTTCCTACCGAGCGAAGGGGAAGCCTTGTGAAGGAGGCTGAGCTTCTCGGGTCTGGTTTTCAGTTTTGGAGAAGAAAAAGTGAAAACCCAGAAATGGTCAGGGGATTGGAAAGAGAAGAGTTGGTCAAAATGCCCGAGAGAGAGGTAGAGCCATTGGAGGGATGTCTTGGGGGCAGATGCAAGGCAAGCTGCCTGGGGCTGTCTCACGGGGCCATCCCAGACCTGAATCCCCACAAAGCTGATTAATTTAGATAGTGTCAGCCTTCCCACTCATTTTATTTTACTATGTTGAAGAAAGGCCTAGACTTTCCCCTCTGATGGTTAGGATCGGACAGTGTGGAGAGAACATTGTTGCAACTTGTATTCTGGTGGTTTGACATATCTCATAAATCATGTGTGAAATCACTGCTCCCATTGGATCTCCCCTGTACTTAGCAGCATCATGCAAAGCCTGACCTACTTAGCTCCCGTGGTGATGGAAGTAATACCTTCTTCTTGTGGGAAAGTTCGACTGGTAAAGTCTCTCCTATGAGTATAAGCAGGTAATAATAGCAAGACGGTTTCCCAAAAAGACACTGTGTGAGCTGTGAGGTACTGCTCTAAATCATCCAGAAAGAACATGCAGAAACCCACAGAGTTGGTTCTGCCCTCCAAGTATACATTTCTATGCAGAATGGAAAACACTTTTTTTTCTGAACATTGGGTTTCTCCCAGAGAGAAGAAAGCTAGAGTGATTCATAGTGACTCTTTTTCTGACCAAGAAAAGACATAATTGCTTTTACCCTAAGTTCTGCTTATTGTGATTGTCACTTATTAAGCACATGACTGTAATTCATCCCTACAGGAACCCTTTCTCTAAGGAAGTTATTGCTATTACTTGCTTGTTTTTTTTTTTGAGACAGTCTCACTATCCCTGAATGGCTTGGAACTCTGTATATAGAACAGACTGGCCTTGAACTCACAGAGATACCCCTATGGTGTGCTGGGATATTCACCATCACACTCAGGGCCAGTCATTACTGTTATTCCTAATTATAAATAAGAAAGTTCCTGTCCAAGTGGTGTGGTGGTTTGAATGGAATGACTCCCATAGGCTCACGTGTTTCAATACTTGGTCCCCAGTGATGGAACTGTTTGGGAAGTATTAAGGGGGTGTGGTTTTGTGAAAGGTGGTGTCACTGGGGTAGGCTTTGAGGTTGCAAAAGCCCATGCCATTTCCCAGTTAGTTCCCTCTGACTTGTGGTTGTTGCCTCAACTTGTTATGAGCTCTCAGCTACTGCTCCAGCACCATGCCCGCCTGCTCGCTACCATCTTTCCTGCCATGATGGTCCAGGACCCTCTAGAACTGTAAGCCCCAATGAACTTTTCTACAAGTTGTCTTGATCACAGCTGTGGAGGAGCTGCTTATAGATGTCATTTAGAGGCCCCCAAATAAGGCTCTGCAAGTAATGGACATATCTGCTCCCACCCCCATGGACACACACACACAGGCACAGCTCAAAAGCGCTATAGCCCTGCATGTCAACAGAACGGTGCCTGATGAGGCCGCTTCTGTCCCTGGCTGTGTGGTTTTTTGCCTAGTGAGTTGGTCCACCACCTTGCTGCAGCCTCAGCCTCAGCAAGGTGCCAGCTGTTGGAGCTTGCTCAGTGCTGCCAGGCTGCTGAAGGACCCTTTCCCCGGTCTGTTGCGCTGTCCCAGCATCAGAGGCTGGAGCCTCGCGTTCCCCAAGTGGCGGTCGGTCTAGCAGATAACGGTGGCTCAAATCATGGCTCTCTCAATTCGCTTTTGAGGGGGGCTGCACTGGAAACATTTGGTCTGGCAGCTGATCATGCTTCCAAGTTGTGAGATATTCTGTCTCATAAATATAATACAGTGGCAGACATTATTTGTGCTTTGGAATAGCAAGCTACCTACCCAGAGCATTTTCTTAGAGAAGGGCACTCAGCGCTGGTGATAAGGAAACTGCCTTCTTGGATTTTCACCACCTAAAGCTTAGGTGGTTTGTGTGCCTCCAAAGAATGCTGCTCCCAGTGCAACAACTCTTTCCTAGCCATCTTCCTCACCAAGCCATGCTTAAGATGGCTGAGGGCCTGCTGGTGCCAGCTGCTGCAGCCCCAAGATCTGTCCTGCCCTCTGCCCATTCTTAGCCCCCAGGGCAGCATTGCTCTTGAAGCCCTTCTGCTCCCGGGTTGCCATTCACCGGGCACAGGTTCGTGCCTACCTCTTACCAGGGCTGGCCAGCCCTTCTTCAGCATCAGAGCTGCCCAGTGGCCTGTAGGGGCTTCTCACACACACATCCTGCCCCTCCTCTATAGTCCAGTTACTGCCTTTGCGTAATTAAATCACTTGTGATTCTCAGAGAAAGCTTCTGGTCCATAAGAATCATAAAACCGTGGGGCAAGCTCTCCCCAACACCATTTGGGGTGTGGCCTAGTAAATGCTTGGAGGAAAGGATCTAGGGGCCTGGAGACAGGAATTACTGGAGATTTTGCCTTAGAACTGGAATGGCTTTTCTGCACGGTGCCAGCCAGGCCCGTGTTTGAGCAGTGTGGTGGATGATTAATGGAACTAGGCTGTGACTGTAGATAACAGGGATCTAGGCAGATTTGGGTCAGTAAGTCACATGGACGTTATACTTCTCCTAGGAGAGCCCAGGAAGGCAATTAGAGATTGGGACTTTCGTTTGCTTGCCCCAAGTGCCCTTTGGGTCCCCATGTTGCCCTCTGCAAAGATGTACATGAGGGGCCCCAGCCACACAGAGCTAGCTAATCTTGTCTGGAGGTTAATCCTGTTTAATTTCCTGGTGATTTCTGTGTGGTGTAAGGCTCAGGGCCCCTCAGTCTCAACCCATCACTGGCAGGTGGGAAGACAGAGAGTTATTAATTAGGATGTTGAATGATTCTACGATTCCTAAAATGAAAATCTTTCCTGATTCAAAAGAATAATATGGGTCGTCCTTGACTGAAGGGCTTTGACTTGGGAGTTATCAGCTTTGCTGTGTTGCAAAAGCAGCGTGTATTCAGTAGGAGCTGTCCTCGGAATCTCGGGGTTTGAACTTTTCCTGGGCCAGGGGTGTTTGACGGGGGCACCACCCTCTTGTGCTGTGCTGGGCAGCAGCTCAGCTCCCAGTCAGCTGTGGGCATGAGTGAAAGTCCCCAGCACCCTCCATGTGCTGTGCTGCTCGGCTGTGCCATGTGGCAGAGAAAAATAAAGCACTTTTTAAAAGTAGAATATTTTCTATCTACTATAAGTTTATCAGCATATCATCCCACTGTGCCTCAAGGAACATCTATTAATTTTGACTTTTTAATGGAATTTGTAAAAAATCTGTAGTCACTCGTAAATCTATTACTCATTGACAAATAGCTATGAGCATTTTGATTTTAAAAAAGATTTGTTTTATTATTATATATATATATGAGTGTTTATCCTGTATGTATGTCTGTTGTCTGTGTACCATGTGTGTGCCTGGTACTACAAAGGTCAAAAGAAGGCATTGGATACCCAGGGACTGGATGGAGTTACTGATGGCTGTGTGAAGCCCTGTGGGTGCTGGGAATTGAACCAGGATCCTCTGGAAAAGCAGCAAGTGTTCTTAACTGCTGAGCCAGCTATCCAGACCCCCTGTGTTGGCATCTTCAAAGTGTATTAGCATCCAAACATTTTCAAGGCAAAAATATTTAATCGTGTTAAGATTATATATGGTTTTTATTTTTTACATTGAAGAGTAAGATTTTATGAAAAATTCCCTATGTCTTTAAATATTTTAACAATCATTTTAATGGCTGCGCAATATTATGTTAACTGTTTTCAGTGACATTGAAAACTTACCTAATGTTTCCCTCCCATTTTACCATGACCATTTTCGAACATTTGATAAACTTAACTTGATAGGGAACATCTTTATTCCTCTCGCTTACAGTATGCATTAACATTTTGGCACACTTGGTTTATCTCCTCTGTCCATTTGCCCTTACATCTTTTAGTTTTTGGTGCATTTGAAAATAAATTATAGACTTCCCACTAAATATACATTGTTAATTAGAGATATTTTCCTTTACTGAAATGCACAGATCTTGGATTTTTTTTTTTTTTTTTAATTCATTGAGTTTTGACGAATATGAAGGCAGTGAGTCTCGCAGTATTCTCGATCATCTGGGATGGTACCTTTCATGGCTAATATTGACTGTTGAGGTCTCAGAATCTAGAGTCACCTATGAGACAAGCCCATGAACTTATCTGAGAGGGATCACTCAGATTAGGTTAGCCTCACAGGTATGGCCGATCTTGATTAAGCTAAGTGAAGTGGGAAGACCTGCCCAAGGAAGGTGGCACCGTCTGTCCCACTGGCTTGGCCCTAGACTGTGCAAAGGATAGCAGAGCTTTTCTCCTCCTCTGTTTCCTGACTGTATACACAGTCACCTTCAGTCACTGCTGGATGTGACTTCTGTGCCATGATGGAGTCAAACCCACCCATCCTTAAATTGTCTTTTGCAAAGGATTTTTTTACCACGGCAACAAGACACTAATTAAAACGATACCAAGTCAAATTAGAACATCGTGGTAGATCACTATAAAATATTGCCAAATGTAGCCCAGAACCTCATATACATTTGTGTTTGAAAATAAAGTGAAAATGATAAATACTTTCTCTAGTCACAATGTATCTGATGAAATGACCCATGAAGTTTTTTCGTAAAGGGCACACAGTGTTTTAATTATATTTGTTCATATAATTTTTCAACTCTGCCTCGTTTTTTCTATGTGCGCTTTTCTTTTTATTTTATTATGCTAGGGAATAGTTTGCCTGTCTTTGGACTGGGTGATTTCCCTCTGGTAAATCAGGAAGACAGAGGCAGATTGTTTTGGGTTTGTTTTATTTGTTTGTTTATTTATTTATTTATTTATTTATTTATTTATTTATTTATTTTGAGACCAGGTCTCTTGTGTAGCCCAAGCTGGCTTATATCTTGCTCTTCCTTCCTCAGCCTGCCGAGTTCTGGGAGTGTTAGCAAGTGCCACCACACCCAGCTCTTCCCAGAGACAAATTGTGCTTACAGATAAATTGTGCTTTATCTTTAGGCAATTGGCATACTTTTCCAACTTTATCACCAGGCAAGGGCTACTTATCCACTCCCTACTAAAGGAGTCAGTCGGGGCTTCTGACATGCAGACTCTGATTGGCTGTTTCGTACAATGCTTGGTGGTGACATTGATGCCCATGTGTGCTCATGAAGAGTTGGGGAGTTCTTCATACAGTTTGGGGAGAGGATACTTTGCTTTGGGTGAATCCTCATTTTATAGTGACCATGACAGGTTTTGTAGTTTTGTAGGGACCATGATTTCTTTTTTTCTTCATTTATATTGTAATCATTACCTTCCATTTGTCTTATATTATTTGGTAGTACATTTCAGAGCAATCTTTCAATAAGTAGGTTTCAAAATACATGTCCACAGGGTTTTAAATGAATTATTCAGCCACCTCATATAGTACAGAGCAGCGGTGGGTTCTGTTCCTCACGGTTGCGTGTGTTCTGCCATGCCATTTTGATCACTGCGTTCCCTGGGGAAAGGTTGTATTTAATAGGTTGGGTGTACTTACTGGGTTCCTCTGTCCATCCATGGGCCTTGTGGCCACAGACACTGTGGCTTTTGACAGGCCATTGCCCTTGTCTGTCCCTTTTCATCTCTTCACGGTTTGGCCATGGGGAACCGGCTTCTGTAATTATATTTTCCTTCAGCGCAGTGTGTCTTAATATAACTTCCTTTTTTGACTTTGTGGTGTTTTTGCCTGCCGATGACAGTTTTCTGACTGACTTTTCCAAATAAGGATGTGCGCTGTCTGCAGCTCAGATCTTTCAGAACCCTCCTGAGTGCCAACTAGTGCATCTTGTAGCTATGCGAGAGGCGCCTCAAGAGTGGGGTGGCTTCCTAGAATAGTCCTTTGGGCTCTTTGGCCGAAGGAAGGCAAGACATATTCGGTGTGAGAAAACATGCCAGTCAGGGCTCAGAAAGAAAAGGAAAAAAAGATACCTAGAATCTGGGAGATGAAGACTATGTGATCCTTGGGAAGGTTGCTCGAACAGCCTGGGGACCATGACCAAGAACATAGGATGAGATGTTCTAAAGCTGGTGTCCCTAGTATGAGCATGTCAACATCATCTGACTTTTCGGTTATGTAACCAGTAATTCATTCTTCCCCCTTTCTCTCTCTCTCTCTCTCTCTCTCTCTCTCTCTCTCTCTCTCTCTCTCTCTCTCTCTCTCATTCAGCTTTAAGGTTGGTAGTGTGTTGGTTTGGGCTGCTATAACAAAATGTCCCAGGCTGGGTAGCATACACCAGCATACACCATAGCTTCTTATACTGTGGCTCATAACCCCATATCTGCCAGGGCCTGCACATGTTCTTTTTGGGGGTTTCACTGTTGTCTTGGTGCTGAACACCTACCCTGCTCACTTTCACTGTGTGCGTCGTCACACCTCCCAGTGTCAAAGGACATGCTTCAGACACCTGGGGTCAGGATGTGTTAGGAATTTTAGCGTTTTTGCTGATAGTAAAAAAGTTTCAGCTCTTCTAAGAGCACAATGGTTTAATTACAGAAGTCAAGAATTTTGTTCTCCTACCTTCATTCCTCAGCATACAAGTTCACGTTAGCATCATTTAGGATTATATTGTGTGAAAATGTTTGATTTTTCAAGATTGTTGTCTAAGTCACTGAATTGAGTTTTTTTTTAAAAGGGGTTTTATTTTTATTTATTTATTTATTTTTTTGATGAATTTGCTTTGGGAATCGGATAGAATTTCTAACCATTTCTGAAATGGCCCTAAATATACTTCTGCTTTTTTCATTTTTACTACACATTCATGCCAAGTGGTGTTCTTAGCATCGACAATCATAAAATCAAAATATTGATCAACTCTGAAAAATGTTGAAGATGTTTTACATCCTGTGCTGCCAAGTGTTCAGCCAAGATGTCGCTCATCATGTCAAAGTAAACAAGTGCACAGGCCTCATTAGTATGCAAATTTGCCTTAATCTTTAATAGGTGGAAACATTCCATGTATAGCAGAATTGCTTTTAGTTAAGTGTCTTTATTGTTTGTTACCAGTAAGTGTTGGTTTTATAGTCATATTCTATATAACTATTGCTTGAAGTCACATGAAGATTTGTTAGGCACAAAGATACCAGGAATAGAAAAGGTTCAAGAAGTCCTGACTTAAACAACAGATCTCTTAGTTTTGGAAGTTGTGGAGTCCAGGGTCAGTGGGATTAAAAGTGTGCGCCACCACAGCCCGTCTTGGACAAGGATGATCTTATCAACCTCTCTTCACTGGGCACTTAACATTGGGCACCATGCCCTCCGTTACACATCTATCATGGATCGGATGTTTATCTCCTCCCGGCTCATATGTTGGAGCCCCTAAGATCCAGTGTGATGGTGTGAGGTTACAGACCAAGCAGTGGTGTCTCTTTCTTTTAGGATAACATCAATCCCATTATGGTGGCTGCACCCTCAGGATTTCACCACCAGGCCTAAATCCTTCCTAGGAGCCTGCAGAGGGTCAGGTGATGTGGTGGTTTGAATGAGAACTGTTCCCCACTGGCTCATCTATTTAAACACTTAATCCTCAGTCATTGGTACTGTTTGAGGAGGTTATGATACCTTTGGGATATGGAGCCTTGCTGGAGGAAGTCCACTCCTGAAGGGCCGGCTGTGAGTTAATTGCCTTGCCCATTTCCTGTTCCCTCTCTCTGCTTCCTCTGTGTAAAGGGAACTGTAACCAGCTAGTTTCCTGTTCCAACCAGCATGCCTTCCCTACCATGGTGGACTCTAGCCCTTTGGAACTGCAGGCCAAAATAAACTCTTTTTTTTTTTTTTTTTAAATCATTTCTTTAAATTTATTTTATGTGCATTGGTGTGTGAAAGTGTCAGGTCCCCTGGAACTGGAGTTACAGATAGTTGTGAGCTGCCATGTGGATACTGGGAATTGAACCCAGGTCCTCTGGAAGAACAGTCAGGGTTCCTAACCACTGAGCCATCTCTCTAGACCCCCAAATAAACTCTTGAAGTTGTTTTTGGTCACGATACTTTGTCACAGCCACGGAGACGTAACTACCACAGGCGAAGAGGAGGGAAAAGGCGACAACTTTCAGCCAGGGCACACTGTGTGGAGGACAGGCTGGTCACAGCCTTTTTTCACACCTGCTAGCTCTTGAATGAGAACTAATAGAATCTTTGTACCTGTAACCCTAAAAGGAACAGACACTTCTACCACCTTCTGTGATGGTTAGCTTTAATTATCAGCTCAACCTAACCTAGAGTTGCGCGAGGAAATCCTCAGTGAAGGGTTGTCCACACTGGGTTGCTTGTCCTAATTAATTGACGCGGAATAACCCAGCCAATGTGCATCTCCGCTCCCTGGGCAGGGGAGAAGTTGAGCTGAGCACAAACAAGCAGGTGGGCCCTTTCTCTCTTGACTGTGGGTGGGTGTTTGAGGTGTCTGCCTTGACTTCCCCACAGTGATGGCTTGTAATCTGGAATCACGAACTGGAAGTGACCCCTTCCTTCTTTCTTTTGGTTGGGGTATTTTACCACAGCAACAGAAATGAAACCAGAGCACCCTCGTGTCTCAGGCTGATGTTGTTTCTCTGTGTGCCAAAATCATTAAAAACAAACAAAACAAAACAAAAAAAAAAAAACCAAACACACACAAAATAAGCTTTCGAAATAATTAGAAGCTGCAAGGCTTCTGAAACTGTGAGCCTTCTTCTGCATCTGGCTCCCCACACTGACTCATTTTACAATGTCCTTTTTTTTTTGCCCCCACTTACTCACAATTCACATTTTAAGCTTTAGCCCGCCTGTGGAAACACTTGAGCAACCGACCTCGCCAATTCTTCTGAAATTCCTTAAAAGAATTGGGCTTACAATAGGAAGTCTTGATAACTGACATGAAAGCCCAAATAACTGAGCTGGCAAGATGGTTCAGCGGGCATTGTTGCTTGCTGTCCAGCCTGATGACCTGAGTTCCACCCCTGGAACCCACCTGGTGGAAGGAGAGAATTGATGCCCACAAGTTGTTCTCTGACCTCCGCATGTGTGCCATGGCATGCACCCCCCGCCCCAATAAAGCAAGCCCAAACAACTGCCTGACTTTCACGCGGTAAGCACAACCTGCGAAGGGCTTCAGTAGATTCAATTTGGATTCCCAAACTTTGTTCTTTTTTTTTTTTTTCCATCACAGGCAATTTATTTTGTTCTATTCATTCACAGTTAATACAGAAAATACTTGGAAACATTTCCATATAATGTTTGACACAGAAATCATCAAATAGAAGTATACAATGTTGACAGGAGGCAGTACATTTATAATTTATAACCCCAAATATATTTATAAATTAGAAATGGAAAGATCTACAAATGAAATTATGAAGGTTCACCAAAGTCATTTAATCTGTCAGTTTCTCATTCATTTTTATGTCTTAATAATATTCTATTGTATGAATAAGCCGCAGTTTATTTCTCTCCAGTATTTGATAGCTATTTGAGTTGTTTTAACTTTTTTACTATTAGCAACACACTGCTGTAAACCTTCATGTACATGTTTCATAGGTGCACATTTTCAGTAGTTTGAGGATATATTCCTAAGGGTAGAATTGTTGAGTAACAGAGTAACAATGTTTTGCATTTTGACCAACCACCAAACTGTTTTGCCAAAGTGGCACACCATTTTAGAATCTCACCAAATCCTTGTTTTTAAGGCTCTGATTTTTGTACAAAAGCATTCAATCATTCTGTCAGACCAAACCAGGAAAAGTAAGCTATAGTTCAGAGCTGTTCTATTCCATTTTCTATGCAAAGCCATTCTTGGCGTTTGCAACTCTCAGCCCTTTTGAGTATTCTTGCAGTGTTCACCTTTTCCTCCACCACTTTTTTTTTCTTCTTTTTTTCTGGTTTATTTCTATCTATTACAAATGTATAAAAAATCCTCCATCAACGCTGCTGATAGCAGCAGAACCTTGAGAAATATACCTTTGGTTTGCCTCAGAAAAGGAACACATATTGCACTGTAAAGTTTATAAAATTGGTGCAAAACATTGTGAGAATGTTACAATACCAGTTTTAAGAGTTCAGTGACTAATGAGGAGCCGATGGGATACATGCAGAACTGTGAAAGCGATCTCACTTAGCCAGCTGTACACGTAGACTGTAAATCTACATTCAGATCATTTCTGAACTAAAACTATCATCTCAGTTTATCTGTTGAGGTCAACCAGGAAACCCTAGAATATACCTTGATTTTTGCAAAAAAACAAAATAGGGGGAGGGGTTTCTTCAGCATTTCAGTCCACGAGTAACAGTATCCTAACAGGCAAAGTGTTCTCTCACTGTCAACATAGAATGAACTGCTGCTGGAGGTCAACTTGGGCTTTAATTTGCATTAGCACTTACATGCATAGTAGTCCAAGTTGTTGACCTCATGACTTTTAAAAGTAACTCTAACAGTAACAAAGAAAAAGTAACAAAGAAAAAATATTAAGAGCCGCAAAGGAAAAAGACCAAGTAACATATAAAGGTAAACCCATCAGAATAACACCAGACTATTCAATAGAGACTATGAAAGCTAGAAGATCATGGACAAATCTCATGCAGACACTAAGAAACCACGGATGCCAACCCAGACTATTATACCAGCAAAACTTTAATCACCATAGGCGGAGTAAACAAAATATTCCAGGATAAAACCAGATTTAATCAATACCTGTCTACAAACCCAGCCCTACAGAAAGCACTAGAAGGGAAAATTCAACCCAAAGAAGCTAAACACGTCCATGAAATAATCAAGCAATAGATAATCCACACCAACATACACCACAGAAGAAACAAGCTGGTGTAGCTAGCCTAATATCTAGAAAAAAAGGATGTTTCAAAAGAGAAGAAGTCTTGTGGCAATGCTCAGTGGTCCAGGTAACTACCAGAACTCGGAAAAGTTGGTTGAACTTGGGATTGACTGGGAGGCCAAAGATTTAAAAAGCAGAAGATTCTCTCAAGACACAAGTTGTGTGATAATAGTGTGTTTTGTGTGTGTGAATGAGAATTTGTAAATGTTGAATTCTAGGCTTTGACAATCATTGCCAGTGCAGATTAAGCTGCAAGTATTTATGCTTTAAAACTTAAATTATAAAGCTAGTCAAACTTTGTTCTTTAAATAGCAATGTAAAGTTGATTTGCTGGTAGTTGATCAGACTGAAAGGTGTACGCAAGTCCCCAGTCCCGCCTTCCACTTAATTGGCACCCACATTTACTCTTTCTTTTCATTGTCTTTAGAAGAGACATGGATTGCTGGATCATGCACAGGAATAAGCTGGGTATGAAACATGCCACACAGACACCCCACCCCGAGGGTCCCCTCTGTAGAGTCCTCTGTCCTGAGCATTTTGTATTGGACCAGATTCTGGAGGAGACCTTTACTAGAACACAATTATCCCTCATGGTGTCTTGCTTCTCTGCTTTGGAACCTGCATTAATAGTGGGGTACTTGGCTGGTTTCTTCAATCCTTGGGACTTCACATGTATATGTGATACCCGAAGGACCAAGCACATAAAAGACACTACCGGTTTGTGGGACGAGACCCAGGAAGTTGGTGAATAAGTGCCTGCTGCATACCTGTACATGAGGTCCGAGACAGTCCTTCTGTTGTTTTTTTTTCAGTATACGTTTTAATTTCCTAACCTTTTCTCATTTGCGTAGATATGGGACTTTAATGAGGGGGCTTACATACACTGAACACATGGACCACCTTGCAGTACCCTCTTGCAGTACCCTCAGCCTTTTGTCATTTCAAAGACAGTGATGTGCACTGTAGATGATGGGGGACTGTGAAGAGCCATCAAAGAGAATGAAAAGTGCCCCCTAATGCTGTCGCAGTGATCGCCAACATTGTAATGTGTACGCCTTCAACCCACTTTCCTGGATTGCACCTGTAATACAATGACATTTGTGTTTTAATCCCATGGAGATGCTGTTCATCACGTGCACTTTCCTTTTGACACATCAGGAGCATTTCCTGTATCCGCCCATATTTTTCAAAAGCATCATTGTATCTGAAGATCAGTGTAGCAGATGGCTGGTTTAAGTGTAGCAGCCTGTATTGTATACTGGTGATTTGGCTCAAGTAGATTTTTAGATACTCTTACAACAACAAAGTCAAGTGACTGAAATGTTGCATATGTTAACTTGCTTGGCTTAGTAATCACTCCACGTGCCTATATGCACATCGAGACGTCATCCTGCACCCAGTAAACATACACAGTAAAAAGCAAAGAAAGGTGACTGCGGCGTCTCCACAGCACACATTTAACTGAGTGCTGGGTGTGAAGAGCATTCTAACTGAACATCTCAGCATCTGCCCTGAGGGTCCAGCCCCAGGGGTGGGCCAGGACTGGAGTTAGAGCCCAGCTTCCATCCCACTCATGCCTTACTTGGTGGGTCCTTCCTAACCCAGGTGCCCTGCTTTTGTTAAATCTCTAAGTATCCAAGCAGGAAAAACAACAACAACAATAGAAAAACAAACAAACAAACAAAAAAAAACAACAAAAAGAAAACAATCCTTTGCTTTAATTGTGCATCATAGATGAAACGATTCTTTTTTTGTTGTTTTTGTTTTTTTGAGGCAGGGTGTCTCTACATAGCCCTGGCTGTCCTGAAACTCACTATGTAGACCAGGCTGGCCTTGAACTCACAGATCTGCTGCCTCTGCCTCCTGAGTGCTGAGATTAAAGGTATGCGCCACCATGCCTTACTTGAGAAAATTCTGGGATTTTTGTTTTTTGTTTTTTTTTTTTTGCGGGGGGCTAGAGTTACAGATAGTTATGAGCCACCATGTGGGTTTTAGGAGTCAAACTCCTAAAGTTTGTAAGAGCAGCTAATGCTCTTAACTGCTGACCCCACTTTTTAAGAAAAATGCTTCTATCTGGAAATTTTTAGACAAATGTTCTACAAGCTTACACCAGCTATCCCATTCTTTCCTCACTGGTTTAAAATGTTGCCTGTGTAGATTGCTAAAAATCTCATATTCCTCAATGCTGTTTATAAGCTTTTGTTTTGTTTCATGAACCTGTGTAAATGTTATTGCAGCACCGAGCCATTATATCTATCCTATTTCTGTATCTATTAGAGTGAGCCTACTGTCATTGTTTCCTTTTCAATGTATCCCTGCCTATTTTGACCAGTTTGTTGCTCTTGATTTAGAGTTTTTCTGCCAGACTGGGAGGTTAAATGCTGTCAACTTTGTAGGTGATGATGGTTTTAACCAGTGCTTAGGTCTGTCTGTGCTGTGCAGAGCATCCAGGGGAGAACGGAGGCTGTATCCTCAGAGACTGTATCCACCAGTGCTTAGCTCTGTCTGTGCTGTGCAGAGCATCCAGGGGAGAACGGAGACTATATCCACCAGTTATTAGCTCTGTCTGTGCTGTGCACACCATCCAGGGAAGAATGGAGGCTGTATCCTCAGACTATATCGTCAAAGCACATTTGAAGATCAAGCAATTTAATTAGCTTCACAGCTCTAGTTTGCTAACCCTGTTCTAGATGAATTCTAGAATCACTTTGTTAAGTCCTTAGAAATTCTGACTATGCTCATACACACATACAAAGTACATCATAGAGTGTACACACACACACACACACACACACACACACACACACACACACACTGCCTGTTATAGGCACATTGCATATTATTCTCACATTACATAGTAAAGGGAGAGGGATTTGGACAAAATGATCTTATCTTCATAAAAAAAGGTAATGCCTCTATAGCATCAAGTCTCCCCTATGGGCAGCATTCATCATTGCCGTTCGTTGATCACCAGTATTTCATGTTTGCCCTCCAGTGGGTTCTGCAGATTTCTGGTGAATATTAAGCCCTGTAGTTTCTTCCACTCTGGTTGCCATTATGAATTCAGTCTTTTTCAGCAATCTTGTGGTTCCCAGCCTTGTCTGTGGTTTGTTAGATCACAGGACTGGAGGAATCCTCCACCCACAGGCTCCCTGCTCCCAGCACCAATAATTCTCCACCGGAGTTAGGAGCCTTTTGTCTCTGCTTCTAGCTTTCATTTCACATCTGCATATTTCATTTTCTTCTGGCACACACGGCATCTATTACTGGAAGACCGGTAAATCCTGGTCTGTTTTCTCCATAAATAAGAGCCTACCACTTTTTAATCTGACCCTTCAGAACACAAGAATTAATTTTGATTTTAGCTGAACAAAGTGTAATTCAGAAAGAAGCCAGCTCCAGACCTGCTTTGTATCTGTTTCTGAAACTTCCTGTGTCTATCTTCTTGCCTTCTCTTTAATGTTAGTTCATCTAAGAACCCTCTTTGTGCATTAAACAGAGTAACTGAGGAATGAATGCTCCCTAGCGATGGTAATTAGAATGTCAACTACCTTAGCACTCCACACCAAACACATGCAACACCATTTAAATGTCACGAGTGGGGTGTTGTTTTCTCTAGAACCAAGTAGCTCCACCAGGAGGGACAAGAGCCGGCTGTCATGTGCTACCCTCAGTAACAAAGCGACGCTTGGATCTTTTTCAGAGTTCCCTGAAGAGAAGAGGCAGCCGGGAAATGTACAAAGAGAAGAAAAGTCTTAGCCAGGTAAGCTGAGGTTTCCATGCCAGAGCTCTAGTCCTAACAAGGACGCCACCCCATTCGGAATTTCCTCTTTGCCTCTAGGGCTCTCAAAGAAACATCACCCGCCAATGCGTTGGAGTTCGCTCCAACCTTCTCAGGGTGAACATTTCCTCACCGCACCCCAGCTCCGTCCTTTGTCTCTCTCTTGCTCTGACAACCTGCAGGCTCTTCAGGAAAGAGAACAAACTGGCTATGTGTGACGCTGTAGTAAGTGTTGTCCAGGAGTCTGACAGCTCTCCTAACCCCCAGAAAGTGCTTCACAGTCATTCACATAGTGTGATAGTGCAACCATTGGCTGGTTGGGTCATTTATATGCCATTGGTTTGTGAGTATGTGTGTTTTAAATATGTAGCTGAACAATGCCTTACATTGGCTTGCTGGAAGGTAAAACATTCAGGCAGTAAAAAAAAACTGAGAAAGTTCAGCCTTCTCTTACATACAGGGTATGTATTCTTCTGGGCTCTCTAGGTTTTTTGAAGTTGCCTTGCTGGATTCCTTTTCTCTTTTTAAAATTGCTTTTGGTATCAGGCGTTTGAAGGGAGCAAAGATGTTATTGCTATCTAGTTTCTGCAGACTCTAAATAGCCAGTGGTCACTGGAGAGATGCAGTGAGTCAGGCTTACTAGGAGGGCATCAAGGGCCTGTATGCACCGTCCCTGGAAACCCCCTCTTTATCAGTCCCTCATGTATTAATTACTTTTCTGTTGTGATAAAAACACCATGACCAAGGCCGCTTCTGGAAGGAAGAATTTGTATGGACTTACGATTCCAGAAGGATAAGAGTCCATCACCATCAAGGTGGGGAAGCAGGGCTGCTAGAGCAGCGAGCTGAGACCTCACATCTTGAACCGCAGGCAGGAAGTAGAGAGAACAAACTTGGATTGACTGGAGGCCTTTCAGTCTCAACGAGTGACGTATTTCCTCCTAAGCTTGGAGTGTCTCCAATTAGGGACCAAGCAGTGTCTCCAATTAGGGACCGAGTGTTCAAATGCTGAAGTCTGTGGGGAACATTCCAGCTGCCACACCCTGGTGCCTGTGTCCTCCAGAAAAATCAGTATCCCTTGAGGACTCAGCACAAGACTGATTTCTCCTTCACCCCCATGCCCCCCACTAATGCAGTTCAGAATCCATAGATCACATCCCCCTGCTGGGTGTTTCTGCTAACCTGGGTTTAGAATATGTTTCTAGTTCCCCGTCTCTTGCCCAGCAAAAGGCTTTTTTCTCCAAGTGCAATCCCTGACTGATGAAGAGGTTGGGTATAACATAACATGCCAGGCACAGGAGCTGTAGCTTCATGGGTCTGTGCCCAAGCAACCCGTGCTGTGTGGAGATGCCCCACACAGTCTGCAGGGTGATTGAGAGAGGAGTTTCTATTCAGCAGAATGGTGGAATGGAACGCCCTGGGAACTGCAGGTTGGCCACCAAAACCCCAAGGAAGCTGGCACCAAGGCGCAAGGTAGGCACATGAGCAGTTGGCTGCTGGGGTGCTGGCGAGATGGCAGACTTGCAAGCCAAAGAATATATACCAGCAGTGATATATTTCTGTTGCTTGACAAGCCTTTCTGGCTGCTGGTGATGGTGCTGGTCCCCGTGTGTCTGACCTCATGCCGCCGTGCTTGCCTTTTCTGCCCACGGTTAGAATAGTTTCCCTTGGAAAGATGGGCTTGATCTTGTGTTTTCAAACTATGTCTGGAATTACCCATGGGCTCACGAAACTCAAGCTTGATACTCCCAGTTTAGGATTCAACCTAGATCCATCCCTCCCCTGGAGTCTTGGCAGAGTTTCGGCGAAGTCTTTGGTGACAAACTAATAACGTATAGCTGCCAGCTGTTTGAGCTGAACTTATCTCATTGGGAGTGGGCTCCTCCTCAGAACAGGCTGAGTTCAGCTTCCCTTGGGTAGAGGGACCCCTCCCTCTCTCTCGTGGACCCCACAGAGTAGTGTGGGTCCTGCTTCAGCTGCAGTGAAGGAGACCAACCCCTGCACTTCCTTATTTATCAGGTTTCAAGTTTTCTTTCCCCCCTCTCCCCCTCCCCTCTGCTTTAGTTCTGGTGGCAGGCCTTGTAGTGTGCATGGGTATTGGTAGAAATGACAGCATGCTTCATCATGTGTTAGAGCACCCGCTGTTTGTATAGTTTCTTTCTCCGAGGAAAAGAAGCCCGGGCAGTGATGAATCTTCGGTGATGGCAGACTGGACATCTTTCAGCCATTTGTGGAATCGCAGCCATGACTACCACTTGGTCTAGATTTAAGGAGATGGGGACCATGGTGCTGGGGAGGATGTGAGAGTGGAGAATGGAGATTAGTGTGAGGGCCAAGTTTTCTAGACATCAAGGTGACTGCAGGGCCCTAGGATTGCTGTTTGCATAAGCAGATGGTGGTAAACACTGGGAAGCTTCAGAGTCTCAGAATCTTCAGGGACTCCCCTTCCCCAGTCACTTAGTTCACCTTAGCCCCGGGAGAGATTGCAGGAGTCCCTGATCCAGGCTCCTGTTTCACAACAATTGCTTCCAGAGCCAGGCAGGATCTTCCCTGGCCCTCCGAGGCCAAGGCCTCACATGGGTTACAACACATGGCCCTGCGCCTCTCTTGCTCTGGCCCGCTTGAGTCTCGGGCTGGAGGCAGGCAGAGGATGGGTGTCTGGTTGAAGGGCATTATCATCAGTAGTCCCTGCTGAAGGACTCATCTGCCGTGGAGGTAGTGGTGAGATCATTTAGGCAGTTTAGGCCAATGGGCACACTCTGGTCACCCAGTTAAAGATAGAGTTAGTTCTAACAGTTCCTGCATTTAATTCCCAGAAAAAATGGGTTAGAAAGTATTTACAACTTGTCTCCATTGATAAGTATTATAGTTTCCTTTAAACTCCTCTTCATGTGAACAGCAGAGACCTGTCGGTGTGTGTGGATTCTGTGCACATCTTTGTCTAACAGGAAGCTGGGAAAGTAGTTTTCATTGTTCTGCTTTTGAATGTTCTGAGGAATCAGGGCTGTTTAAAAATATATGCCAATTGCTGTTACTGAGTAAATAGACAGTGAAGGGATGGATGGATGGATGGATGGATGGATGGATGGATGGATGGATGAGGGATGGAGCAGGTGTGCTTTGTTAGTGTCAGGATCAAGCACACCGTATGTCCTTACAAACACATGAAGTCCTGTCTCAGAAAGTCCTATCCAATCCCACAATCTATGAACTCATTTTTACCTAGTAGTTAAAAGAGTAGAGCAGCCAGGCATGGAGGCAAATGCCTTTAACTCCAGCACTCAAGAGGCAGAGGCAGGTGGATCTTTGTGAGTTTGAGGCCAGTCTGGTCTACATAGAGAATTCTAAGACAGCCAGGACTACATAGAGAGACCCTGTCTCAAAAAACAAAACAAGAAAAGAAATAGGGCAGGTAGCCTCACTTCTAGTTAGTCAAAACTAAGTCCTTAGGGTGGAAGTCCTCAGAACTCGAAGATATGTATAGATCACTCTGCATAGTGCTCAGAGGGTGTGTGTTAGGTAAGAGGTCCCAGAGGACAGCAATGGGGGTGTATCTCTCATAGGGTACCCAAAGGCTCCAAGGGATACCCCTTACATCGTGCTTTCTGCAGTTTGCTGGTAGACTTCTTCTGAGTCTTCCAGGTCACTCAGTTCTCCTTGCACGAGTTCGTGGTCAGGGAAAAGTGAGCCAGCAGCAAGCTGGAGTCCCCAAGGAAGCAGTTTCTACATCTCACTCCCAGGTGGCTTTGTGCTGCCAGGATGTGGCGGAGAGTAGCTGCGGTTCCCTGAGCTCAAGGATGTCGTCGATCCTCCTGGATGGTAGGAACACAGCAGTCAGTCACACACGGAAGGCTGACTTGTTCCATCACGTGGTTGACAGCCCGGGTGGCAGCAAGTCTCCTACCTGGCGTCAGTACTTCCTCCGTGTGACGCGGGAGCCTTTGCAGACATCACCCTTGCCTCTGTCAATCTTTTAGAATTTACGGGGCCAATCAAACATGGCTGCTTTGTGTAATTAACCGTTTCTATTTATCGAACACAAAGAATAAACCAGTTCCATAAGACCAAGATAGTATAGATTGCTTCAAGGCCTGGAGACCCAGGTTGAAAAGGCAGTTGACTTTTTTAACCTCCATCAGGCAAGGGCCTCGGGAGCCCTCTGGATTCTCTGGTATTCTGCTGAGAACCACTTCCCAGGTTTGTAAACTCTTAGCTTTTTTTTTTTTTTTTTTTTTTTTTTTTTTGGTCTCTGTGTTTAATTTCCTGCTCTGTTACAGCAGCTAAAACAGAGGCCCGGAACCAAAGGCTCTAAAGTGGTTTTTGCATGGCAAGGAGTCCTGGTGTCTTCGCTTGTGGTAGCCAAAATCTTCTCAGTGTCAGTGTGTGTTCTTATAGAGTACCTCAGCTTTCAAAGCTCCTTGATGCCCGCCGTCTGTCTCCTTGTTCTGTTCTCATATCGTTCTGGGAGACTTGAGGAAGGAGAGATACCAAGAGGGAGGATGAATTTCCCCAGCTCACGTACCTCAGCTAGTCAGTGGAAAAGCTAGCTCCAACTATACTTGTCAACTTCCCTGTCCTAGTGGAACCTTCCAGAACACCAGACACATGAGGCGTTTATAGTCGCCTCAGGATGGATGTACTTACCGAGTCTTGTTAGCTCTACCACCAGCTTTGATGAGAGATTTTGGTGATTTTTTTTTTCTGGGTGCTGGCGATGAACCATATTGGCTCCTCATGGTTACCAGGGGCCACCATGTTCCTGATGCATGTTGGACTTTATTTTAACTTTCTCCTTCTTCGTATGTAACTTGTGTGATGGTTTTTATGTGCATGGTTTTCCCCCAAAACTAACTGTTCATTTTCTTGACAAAGCAACAAGCTATGGGTCTTCCCAGGGCCCCATCTGCAGAGGCTCTAGTTCTCACTGTGGCTTTGTCATGGTTCCTTTCTGTCCCAAAGCCAACCGTACCAACAGGAAGAATGGTGTGCGTGCGTGCGTGCGTGCGTGCGTGCGTGCGTGTCGGGGGTGAGGTGTGAGGGGATCATAAAAAACACACATTTGGTATTTTCAGATAACCCTCCCTGGGGCTGTTCTTGCCTGGCAGGATGACAGCGCGGATCTGAAGTGCCAGCTTCAGTTTGCCAAAGAGGAAGCCTCCCTGATGCGCAAAAAGATGGCCAAGCTGGGGCGGGAGAAGGACGAGTTAGAGCAGGAGCTGCAGAAGTATAAGTCCCTCTATGGTGATGTGGACAGCCCGCTCCCAACAGGGAGGCTGGTGGGCCCCCCAGCACCAGGGAGGCCGAGCTGAAGCTGCGGCTGAAGTTGGTGGAGGAGGAAGCCAACATCTTGGGCCGGAAGATCGTGGAACTCGAGGTGGAAAACCGCGGCCTCAAAGCAGAGATGGAGGACATGCGGGTTCAGCACGAGCGAGAGGGAACGGGCAGGGACCACGTGCCAAGCATTCCTACCTCACCCTTCGGGGACTCCCTGGAGTCCTCCACGGAGCTCCGTCGGCACCTACAGTTTGTGGAGGAAGAAGCTGAGTTGCTGAGGAGGTCCATATCCGAGATCGAAGACCACAATCGGCAGCTGACCCACGAGCTGAGCAAGTTCAAGTTTGAGCCTCACCAGGAGTTGTCAGGGTGGCTTGGGACAGTGTATCTAAGGGTCCCGGGGCCAGTGTTCCCCTGCAGGAGGAGCTGAAGTCGGCCAGGCTGCAGATCGATGAGCTGAATGGGAAGGTCCTGAAGCTGCAGTATGAGAACCGGCTGCTGCTGTCCAACGTCCAGCGGTGCGATCTTGCTGCGCACCTGGGGCTGCGTGCCCCGAGCCCCCGAGACAGTGACGCCGAGAGCGACGCAGGGAAGAAAGAAAGCGATGGCGAGGAGGGCCGCCTGCCCCAGCCGAAGCGAGAAGGCCCCGTTGGTGGGGAGAGCGACTCAGAGGACGTATGCGAGAAGACCTCCGGCTTTGGAAGTGGGAAGCCTTCAGAGGCGAGTGAGCCGTGCCCAGCAGAGCTCCTAAGAGTCCGGGAGGACACCGAGTGCCTGGTGACCATAAAGCAGGAGGCCCAGCGGCTGGAGCGGACGGTGGAGCGCCTCATCACTGACACGGACGGCTTCATCCATGATTCAGGCCTGCGGGGCAGTGGATCGGCCTCGCCTGGCGTCCAAGGTGAAGGTGAGGGTAGCAGCCAGAACGAGCCCCCCTACTTGTTGGAGACCATCCACGTGAAGATGAAGGCTTTCAGGAAGGAGCTGCAAGCCTTCCTGGAGCAGATGACCCGGATTGTGGACGGTCTGTCGCCCTTATCCCACCTCACAGAGTCATCCAGCTTCCTCTCCACCGTGACTTCGGTGTCCCGGGACTCCCCCATCGGGACCCTGGGGAAGGAGCTGGGCCCAGACTTGCAGGTAAGGGGCCTCGCGGCTTCGCCTCCCTGCTCCGTCTCGTTCTTCCTCCTTCTGGCTGGTATGGCTGCTCTGGCACTCGCGCTGCTCACCGCTGCTTGGTTTTAATTTCAGACCTGCATTGTACTAAAGCCTCGGCGTCAAACAAATCCTCTCTCTCGGTTGGTTTCATATTTTTTTTCCTTTCTTTTCATTTTGTTTTATAAGTTCCTTTTTATTTCCTCCTTCCTTCCCCCCCACTCTTTGAATTGTGCCCCTTTTCCTGGTTTAGAGGGCCTTTCGTGACAAAGTTAAAGCCCAGTGGAGGCGCTAGGGACCGATGCAGCCTTCCATGGCTCCTTTCTTGGTGTCTCAACCAACCAGCCACCCTGACGAAGAAGCTGTGAGGAGCTTAAGACAAAATACCAACTCCCGCCACAGTCAGGACACTTAGACTCAGAGTAACAAGCGCCCGGCTCCCTCTGGGTTTATCGCCAGAGGGACAAGTGCAGTTCTGAGAAGTCTCAGGCATCCCCCAGGCCCCACCTACCCCCTCTGGAAGATAAGCCGGGATGGGGGAGAGGAGCCGGCGCTGAGAAGGCTGGTGTTGATGGAAAATCCCTCCGCCACTCGCTCCTGCCGCCCTCCCTCGCTCGCCCAGGGTGCAAGGACCCGCTTTCCCAGGCTTCGCGCCCCGGGTGCATGGCCCAGCTGCCGCCCCGGACTGTGGCTTTGGCTGCTCAACAAGTAAGGAAGGCAGAGCCTCTCCCCTGTGTCCTTCATGGGTAGTGCGCCTGTTCCCATTGCATGTGTCCATACCCAGTGTTACGCCTAGCCGCCACCGCCACATTCACCCCGCTTTCCATGTTAGCGCATCTTCCTGCTCATGCTCCTTTTGGTTTCGTTCTCTTAAGTGTTTGAGCTGATTGTTTCCATTCATGCTTTTCCCTGTCTGGTAGTTTTGTTTTTGTTTTTTTGTTTTCCCATTGTCTACCCACTTTTGTTTTTACCCACCCCTCCTTACCTACCTACCTACCTACCCCTTTGTCTTTTGTTTCTCATTTAAAAATTCACAACAAAATAAATCCCCTTCGTGCACTTAACAGTCCAAACTGAGAGACCAGCTGGAGTGGCAGCTCAGTCAGGATCGAGGGGACGAGAGAGAGGGCCCGCGCCTCCGAGCCACTCGGGAGCTGCACCACCGGCGTGCTGATGGGGATCCCGGGAGCCACGGGCTGGGAGGCCAGAGCTGTTTCAACCTAGAGGTAAGTGAGCTGCTGGGGCTCACTGCGAGTCCGCTTGCCTTCTGTCTCCCTCCCCCTTCTCACTGTGTGGCTCACTGTGAAGTTTCCTACCTGTGGCAAGGCCCTGAGGGGATGTGACAGGAGGGATGTGGAATCCAGTAGAACCTTCCTGAATCAACATCTTTGCAATGAATAACTAGGGCTTGTGTGTAGTTGCGTGCAGGTGACTTGCAACTTTCCTGTCAGACAGAGTGAGGGCTAACTGCAGCCTGCCCTTCTCCCCCGCCACCTCCCCACACCAATACACCTGTGGGTTATAGCTAGAGTTTTCTTGCCTTGCCCACAGTCAGGACAAATCTTTGTCACCTGCCAGTCCCACAGCCACTCAGACCCAACCAAGTAAACACAGAGACTTATTTTGCTTACAAACTGTATGGCCATGGCAGGCTTCTTGCTAACTGTTCCTATAGCTTAAATTAATCCATTTCCACAAATCTATACCTTGCCACGCGGCTCGTGGCTTACTGGCATCTTTTCATGCTGCTTGTCCTGGCTGGTGGCTGGCAGTGACTCCTGCCTTCCTGTTTTTTCTTTTCCCCTCTCTGTTAGTCCCACCTATACTTCCTGCCTAGCCACGGCCAATCAGGTTTTATTTATTAACCAATCAGAGCAACACATTTGCCATACAGACCATCCCCCAGCACAGCCAAGTGCAGACCATCTCAGACACCTGCACTCAGGCCCGTGGTCCTAATCATCCTCTATGCAGACCCGCTTGGTAAAGCCACAAGGAACCCAAGAACGGGCTCCCACAGGACATACAGAACATCCCACAGCAGTGGGTGCCTGGAGATGTAATAAGACAGACTACCCTGGCAGTTGAGCATCCGGTGGCTTCCTGTCCCACAGCAGAGAAAGCAGGCATGGAAACCAGGCTGGGTCTTTCCTGATTTCCAAGAAAGCTCCTTAGGGTTTCCCTCCACAGTTCCTCATTGCTTGTGTTGTGCAAGCCGCCCTCACGGTGTCTGGAGACACTCTTCCAGCCTCTGGGCAAGATGGGGACTATCTCCTTTCCACCAGCAGCTTCCTCAGCCTTCTCCCTTGCCATGGTAACCTGGTATGCAGTGTTGAAGCTACCCACACAGTTCCTGTGTTGCTGAAGAGAGGTTACATTTCCATACAGGGGGGGCTTCTGAGTCACCAGTAACTCCCAGTACAGAATGGGCTGGGGAGGGTGTCAGAGTGAGGTTGGAAGTGTGGAGCGACAGGTTCCCCACCAGAAAAGGACCAGAACTTCTGAGGCGTTGAAGATTTTGGATATCTTTATCTCCGTGAAGCTGCTACTGCTCAGCTCTGAGGCCCGAGAGCAGCCCCTGCGTGGCAGGACTGAAGGGGAGGTTCAGATGGTAATCGCCGAAAACAAGCTCACTGGGTGGGAAAATCTGGCTGTGTAGGTTGGGAAAGGGACCCCATAGCTGAGCTGAGTGGTGCAGTGTCATGAAGTAGCTGCTGATGCCACCACCAGAGGTGGTCACAGCCAAAAGAGACCAAACATCTGTGGTTTGGGGATCTGTCACACACTGCCCCCCTCCCCCCACACACCATGTGAGAGAATGCATCACATCTTTACCCTTGTGCTTGCATACACACACACACACACACACACACACACACACACACACACATACTCACATATACACATACACACACACACACACACACACACACACACACACACACACACACACCCTATGGCTGGGCATCTGTATATCACCTCCAAAGCATAGAAATCAAAAAGTGTTAAAAACATCCTGTGCAGTACCATTGACCCTTGTCAACCTCAGATGCCAGGTCACCTGAGAAGGCACTACCTAGGTATATGCCCTAAGGGAACTCAGTCTGGACTCATAGGGTTGTGACAGGAAAAGCCCCTCCTCTGAGAGAGCTGAGCATATATTGGTATTAACTTACCAGAAGCAAGCAGAATCACTGTATCCCATGGGGAAAGCCACTAGGTACTGAGAGTGGCAGAGTTCCCGGCCCTCCAGGCAGAGCACCAAGCATGAGCATCTGGCACTTTAATGTTTCCCCAGGACAGTTTTTAGACAGAGTTTGGTGTATCCACTTTAAATTGCAAGTTAGACGTCCCTCAGTTTTATAACTGAAGTATAACAGAATGGCCACATACTGGAGGTACTTGTTTCCCCATAGATTTCATGAGTGAGTGTCTCAGGACTCTGAAACTTTCACAAGAAGCACTTTGGTAGCCCATACAGCACACAGGGTCCCCGTCTGAGAAGGCTGGTAGTTGCTTGGGTAGGGCGCAGATGCACACTTTTCAAATGGCGCTCGGGTGACTCATCACCGGACAGCCCAGGAAGACACTTTTCCCAACCTTCAGTGGGTGCTGCACCACTGATCTGTTCCTCAGGGACATTTTGAGCTCTGGGTCTCTAGCCAAAGTGTCTATTACAAGCTTGGTCTCCTGAGTAAGGCTTTGTTTTCTCATCTATGAAGTGGGTCCAAGTACTGCTCTGCTTTCCTCCTGTGGTTATATGTAATGATTCTTTAAGCTGTGAGTGGGAATTGCTTCCCCACGTACCACGTGCTGTGGACAGCATAAAGGAGGCTTAAGAACAAGGGGCAGAATGTTTTAACAGATGAGTCACCTCCCAGTCCTTGGGTGAAAACCGTAGTTTGTCAGCAGGTGGTAGTCCTGTGATGGACTGTTTGAGAACTGTAGCCCCCACCTCAGGAGGCCGGCTATTCTCGCATGTCCCGTCTAGGGAAGGTCTGTAAGCCTCAGAGCCCTTCACCCGCTGAATGCCTCCTGGGTCCTGTTGGTGCTAGATGGCAAAGTACTGCCTGCGTGCAGGCATCACAGCCTTCAGAAACCAGCCACGGGTTTGCAGAGAGAAAACTGAACGAAGTCAAATCCACAGGGACAGCCAGTCTCCAGGAAAGGTGGATGGGTCAACCTGGGAGGTAACGCCAGCAGTACAGCTCAGAGAGCCCGGGAGGATAGATCTGCTCTCCAGACTTGACTCTTACTCTGTGAATGGCAAAAATGAGGCCTTTGCAGAGAGGTGACCACCAGGCCCTCCTCCTCCCTGTTTTTATTGGCCTGCACCAGTGTTCTGTGCCGGCAGAGCCTGGCAGCCCAGAGCCTACACTCTCCACGGCTGTATTTCTGGCCACTGTCATTTGGTGACTGGCTACCTTATGATAACACCACCATTCTTTTGAATATATATTCAGGTTCCTTTCTATTGTATATATTTTAAAGGGGGAAGTAAGTTTAGGAAACTGACAAAGGCCGGGTCAAGGGAGCTTGTTGTAGCTAGAATTTTCCTGCCTTGCCCACAGTCAGGACAAATATTTGTCACCCGCCAGTCCCACAGCTGCTCAGACCCAACCAAGTAAACACAGAGACTTATATTGCTTACAAACTGTATGGCTGTGGCAGGCTTCTTGCTAATTGTTCTTATAGCTTAAATCAATCCATTTCCATAAATCTATACCTTGCCATGTAGCTCGTGGCTTACCAGTATCTTCACATGCTGCTTGTCATGGCAGCGGCTGGCAGTGACTCTCTCTGCCTTCCTGTTTTCTCTAATCTCCTCTCTGTTAGTCCTGCCTATACTTCCTGCCTGGCCACTGGCCAATCAGTGTTTTATTTATTGACCAACCAGAGCAATTTGACATACAGACCATCCCACAGCAGCTTGTTTCCCTAGAAGGGGTGAGAGAACCCACACATCCTTTACTCTGGTGTTTTCATTCACAGAGGTATTTCCCGTGGTATAGAAAAGGGATCACGTATGTAAACACATCTACTTTTAAAAATGTAATTAACTGTCCAGTAGCCCTTCATCCTGCTGTAGGTGTTCCTTTTGTCGGAAGAGTCCTTCCTCCCTTGTAGGGCTCCAGTCAGGGAGGCTACCTGTCCTGGCACAGTGCGTCACTCCCATAGCCTCGCTGGTTGCAGTGTTACATTATGCTAAAGGACTGTGTTATAATGCATAAGAGGGGGCCCTGAGGGTATTCCGCGAGTGCGTGCATGCATGCGTGTGTGCAGGGAAACATACTGACATGCTGGGCAGAGGCAGTGGCGGGCTTGTGGGCGACCCACTCCATATGGGCAGGGTGGCGGCGGGTGGACTTAACCCAGACGCTGCATCCACACGGAAATGGTTTATTATAATAGAGAGAAGAAGAAGAGAAGACAAGAAAGAGGGAGAGAAAGCGAGGGAGAGGGGGAGAGAGGGATCGAGGGGTGCACACCTTATAGGAATGGAGAGAGAGAGAGAAATAGAAAGAGAGAGAAAGAAGGAGTGGAGTTTTTCCTTAAGAAGAGGCTTCTACGTCAGGATGCAGGATAGCCCTAAGGGGCGGGTCAGAATATTAACAGACTGTACAATGGGCATTTCCAAGGAGCAAGCAAGAAAAGCCTCCCAGTTAAGACAGCTTTAAATTTGCTGCTGGTGAGGCCTGTCCTGGAGACAGCATGGAGCTCCTGGAAGTTTGCAGGGCATCCTGACCACAGAAGTGCTCTGTGTTGAAAACTCACACAGACTTCAGAGTCATGGCAGGCAGGGGTAGGGGGTGGTGGTGGGGACACAAACATGGACACTTCTGTTACGCTGGGGTTGAACCCAGGGCCTTGTGATGCTAAGCAACTGCTCTACTATTGAGCCACACCTCAGTCCCAGTGTAGACGTTGATCCAGAGTGAGGCCTGGCATGCAGCCGGGGTCTACCCTGCTGGCAGTTGTCTCTGCCCCCTCTTGTAGTGCCCTTTAAATAACCAGGGGGTCTGTCCTCGAGCCAACTTGTCCCTGTGTGTTAAAACTCCTTTGGCGCTCTATCCTTGGTTCTTGGAGGGAAGTGGGGAGGGAGAGCTGGGGGAGAGTGTCCGACAGGCAAGAACCCTGGCATTAAAAGAACATCTTTCAGAGTTTAAATGCAAGTGTTTTTTTTAAAAGGATAGACTTCTCCAGCCCTGTTTGTGAGACACCTTCTGTGTTTTTGGCCTTCAGAGCGCTGCTGTTGAGGCTGGAAGAAAGGGGGCAAGTTGCTCCTTTGGAAGATCAATTTTTTTTTTTTTGGTGGGGGGGGTTGTTTTTTTGTTTTTGGCCAGGTTTAAGCTATGGACACTGCTAGCAACATTAGGGGCAGCACTGCTAACATCGAGGAAGAAAAGGAAAGTCCACTCTTAGCAGATAGTAAACGGGTGTAATATCAATGGCCTGCTGTTCAGATTGCCCCCCACCCCTTTACCAAACCTAGGAAAGGAAAGGTGTGTCTGAGCCAGGGTTCTTTAAATAGAAGTCAGAACTCATTCACACCTGTTAGCTCATTAATGCAAATGCACAGAAATTAGCAGCCCCCAAAACTTATGAACAAGCAGACTTAGAAGGATCGACACTCCCGTTGCCTATTCACCCCGATGTGTATTGGCTCCCACTGTGCGCTGGACCCCGACTTTGCCCCATGTTTCCCAGTAAGCCTGCCAAGAGATTCCCTTACTTTAAGAGCAAGCATTGTATAGGACATTTCCTATGGAATGTGCAAGGCACCTTATAAATAGACCCGAGTGAGAAGTGGCCAAGCGTGGACCCTGGTCGGGTTTCAGACATAAATGACACCAGGCCTGTGCCAGCGGCTTGAGTGTCTGTGTCGGCTCTCAAAGGGTTCTTCTCGCTCGGTCCTCCTCTTCATCCCTTAATCACGGAAGCACACAGCATCTGCGGTCCCTCATGTCTCAGCTGTGAAATACCAGTCCCAGGAAAACTACGTGGGGTCTGTGCCAAGTATTTGTACATGTGTGGACCTCATAGACCGAGCTTGGCAGGAATGGTGGGAAAAAAATGGCCAGGACGAAATGGAATTCACCAGAAGTGAGGTCATAGTCCTGGAGTAGTTGTGGGGTCCTACGGTGTAAGTGATTGCTGGGTGGTGGAGGGGGTCACAGTGAAAAAGCGCTCTCCTTTTGGACATTAAGCCTGGGGCTAATTTATAAGCTGCTTTATCTGGAGCTGGTCAGAAAGTCAGCAGTGTATTGGGCTGGAGAGATGGCTCAGCAGTGAAGAGCCCTGGCAGCTCTTCCAGAGGACCCGGGGTTCAATTCCCAGCACCCACATGGCAGCTCACAACTATAACTCCAGTTCCAGAGGATCTGACACCTTCACCACCAATGTGCATAAAATAAAGTTAAATAAGTTATTTTTAAAAAGTTAGCAATGTAGATGAGCGGGGAGGGGCATGGATGGTGGGTTTCAGAATGCTGACGGGTGAGGGTGGTCTGATGCCAGGGCTAGTGTCTCTGCAGCCTCAGAACAAGTATGTCTAGTGTTTAATAGAATAATCGGGGTGAGTTCATTTGTTGTTATGATCAAAATAGGTAAGTGAGCAAAGCATGGTTGTGAAATTCAAACCTTGGAGATTTGGTGATAAAGAAAAGTGTTTATTTTTCTACAGGAAATTTGTGTTGTGTACAAATGTTCCCTAAATGTATGTGATTGTTTGCAGTTGTGTGGAAGTAGAATCATTCTAGAAGGAGTTTTTGACACAGTGTGTTTGTATTTTGTTCTTTGTGACATTGGAGTGACCACAAGTGTTCGGTATTTCACTAGCAAAAGGGACACCACTTGAAAAGAAAACTTGAAAGGGCAGGAATCTTAAGTGCACATGGTCTACCTAGGCAGTGCTGGCCCTCCGTAATAAATCTGTTACCCCAGGTAAATACCCTCAGATGACCTCAAGGACTCTCTCTGTGACCCAGTACAAGTGTGGCTCAAATAAAAAGGCATGCTGTCAATCAGATGTTGCTGAAGAAGGAGGCTTATCTCTTTATAATATTTTAAATATTTATTAAGATGAAAACTATTATAAAATTATAAAGTAATATAAGATTGAACATATCTAAACTGAAAACCCAAAATGCCCCAGTCTGATACTTTTGAATATCCAAATAACTCCATAAATAGAAAATTCCATACCATGCAGCATCACACACAGAATTATTAAAAAATACTGTATAAAATTGCCTTCAGACTATGTGTACAAAGTGCATATGAAAAAAATAAATTTTGTATTTAGTCTTGGGTGCCTTTCCGAAGGTATCTTATTATATACTTTCCTTAACAATGAACTTGATTAGAATGTCTGCATTGTGTCTCAGTAACACAACACTTTGGCTAGTGTCTAATACACTGCCATCTAGAGAGTGTTCACAGTTCGAATCTGTAATGTGTGAGCAGAATGAAAGCTGGCGGCCAGCACCCAGGCCCCCAAAACAGCCCCGTAGAAAACACCTGAGATGCAGAACCTTCCTGCTGTGACCCCAGTGCTATGGGTGGTACCCAGAATAGTATGTACCCAATTGCACTGTATAAAATATAAAACATACCAGGGCTGGAGAGATGCCTTAGCAGTTAAGAGCACTTGTTGCTCTTCCAGAGGGCCTGGGTTTGGTTCCCAGCACCCCACTGGGCAGCTTTCAATCAAGTATAGTGCCACTTCCAGAGGATCTGACACCCTCTTCTGGCCTTTACAGGCACCTTCATATACAGGTGCACATAAATTCACACAGGCACACATATATAAATTAAACATATATATCCATTTGAATAGTGAATTCTCAGGCATCTTCTAGAGTTAGAACTCACTCCAAAGTGGGCAGGCAGCAGTATTCGGCCTTTAGACATGTGGCTTTGGATGGTCGTTGCCAGCAGTGGTGATCAATGGCTTCAGTAGCTCCAAGGGAACAGAAGACAGGACATTGGGCTAACCACAGGGCATCGATGAGCAGGAAAAACATTTGCCTACGGGAACCTGTCCGCCAGCACAGGCTGTGGGGTGGAGAGGAAAAGGAACTGTAGCTGACCTTACTCGGGACCAAGATTTGAACTTACGTTACCAGTTTGTTCTAAGAATCCCCAAGGATTATGTCTAAAATGATGCCTTTGGCAAGCACAAAGTCAGCTTTATAATCACACCCACGCTGTCAACCAAGTCATGTGCGAGACCACTAAATAAATGCCCCTTGAAGATGAGCTCACAGTGCAGAACTTCAAACACACAGTTAAAAAATGTCCACCAAGCTAGATCAGGCAAAGCATCCTGTAGCCACGCACGTACAAACAATCCTAATTAAACTGACGGATTATAGGAATAGAATACAAAAATGACATGAAAGTGGGAAATGTTGAGAAGGAGAGTGAGTGGGAGGGAATAAAAAAGAGGGTTGCAGGTGGCAGAGATGAGCAGAATACATTATATACATGTGTGAAACGGGCAGGGAGTTTTAATTTATAAAAATACCAAACTTCAAAATAAAGGAATAAAAATAAAAATGAAAGAGTATACGAGTCAGCGAACCACTGAGTTGAGTCAGGATTCAACGGAGATCTTCAGATAATAAATGGGATTATCGAATGGACAGTAAACAGTAAGTGTGTGGAGCGCTGCTCCACACAGGCCTGAGGGAAGAGTAAGTTGTTGTGACCCAAGTCGACACATATTTTAGAAGAAATTCAGCCATTGGAATCGAAGTTAGTCATCAAAGAGAATCCGCAACAATGTCCAACCACTCACAGACCAGAGTGAGTAGCATTTCATGATCCCTATTCTTGAGTTTCTTAAAGTTGGATGAGTTTTAAGTATTTAATGCTAGGGAGAACCCAGGGCCTCACACATGCTGGGCAAGTTGCTCTGCCACTGAGGACACCCCCAGCTTCTGATTTTGGAGACAGGGTTTCACTACTGAACCCTGGCTGTGCAGGAACTCATTATGTAAGCCAGAAAGAATGGCTTCCAACTGCCTCCGCCTCCCAAGTGTTGGGACTAAAGGCACGTACTCCAGTGCCCCGTGAGTTTAACTCTTTTGGAGCTCTAAAGTTTACCACAAAGTTGTGAAACCCCCGGTGTGTAGCTTTCTCTGCCTTGGCTCTGCCTTTTTTGAGTTCTGTATTTTCTGTCCCAGGAGTGTGGTCTTTGCCCGACGACAAGTCTAGTAACACCAGCATCTAGAACGGTTTTCCCAGTAAGAAGTAGAACTTAGTTAAAGGCAGGCACAAGCAGCCAGTGAGATAACACGTCTTAATCACAATGGTCCACTCTAGGTCCTAGTGTTTAAAACGACCTACCCAGTGAATTGGAGTGGGACACTCCTTTGAGAGGCAGAGGCAGGAAGATCTCTGTGAGTTCAAGGACAGGTTGTGTGATGTAGAGAGACCTGTCCTGTTTTGTTTTATTTCATTTTTAAAAATCGTCTCCTTTTAATTAATACAAACTTAGTGGGTAAATTTTTTGCTTAAATTTCAATGGTGCCTCTGATTTTAATAAAATGTTCCTTTAAGAATCATGACTAGCTGGCAGTGGTGGCGCATGCCTTTAATCCCAGCCGGGAGGCAGAGCCAGGTGGATCTCTGTGAGTTCGAGGCTAGCCTGGGCTACAGAGTGAGTTCCAGGACAGGCACCAAAACCAACACAGGGAAACCCTGTCTCGAAAGACTTAAAAAAAAAAAAAAAAAAAAAAAGAATCATGACTAATCTCTCTTTCATGGCCATTTGGTCATAAAGTGTAAGCTTTGTCAATAAGAACAATAGTACAGATCCCTGGGTCTATCCCTAGGTTGGAGTGTAGTCAGTATTAATAGGTCTGTGCAGTTCCTGGACGTGGTGTGACAAGGAGAGGCTTAAAAACAGGTGTCTGTCCTGGGAGGAGCCGCAGCCGCTCTGAGTGACCAGACCCGGGCCTTGCTGTGAGATTAAAGGCGCCCTGGATAGGGCGGGAAAACCCCCCATATGCAATCATATAAGCAGATTGGTTGGACCCCCTAGCAAGACCCCTGATGGCTCAGGGAAGTGTGTCTAGGAGGCTGACTGTGATGGTGGCCATGTCGGACGGAGGTATTTTTCACCAATCCTTCTCCTTACACGTTGTAACCCACCGAGAAGCCGCCGTGGTATCAGAGAGCCTTCTGGCACACCCTGTTCTTTTTTTTGTCCCAGCCAGTGTGTGGTTGTGATTCAAGGTTCCCACTTTGTTGCCTCCTTTCCTACGTCAAAAAAAGTTGCAGGGCCGTTCAAATAGCCGTGGAGCCCCGAGCAGCAGGGCTCCCCCGTGAGAAGCCCGGGGAGAGGTGGTCACTCCACTGCTGCAGCCTCTGTGCTGTGTCCCCCGTCCCGTGTCTGTCAGCGTGTACAGATGTGTGTCCTGCGTCGTCACCGGAGGCAGAGGTCTCACTTGCACTAAACCCTTCCTTTATCCTGCCGATCAGCTCAGGGGCCCCCCTGCTTTACCTGAGCAGAGTGTGTCCGTAGAAGAGCTACAGGGTCAGCTCGTGCAGGCGGCCAGACTGCATCAAGAGGAGACAGAGACATACACAAACAAGATCCGGAAGGTAAATATTTCATGAGGATCCCAGCACGCCTGCCCCCGAGGGCTGCAGAGCCCCCCCAGGATCAGTACTATGATGCATTTTATGGGGACGCTGTCCGTTGCATGCAGGTGCTGAGACCTGTCGGCATTTAGACGGGTCACTCGCTTGAGAGGCTCCCTCTTAGATGCACCGGAGAAAACGGTCCATCTTCCTTTCCACTCTGTAGCACGCTTTTCAGTAATGTTGTCCCTCCTAATCCAAAGAGGGGACATTCTAGAACATTCCAGAGATGCCTGAAACCACAGAGAGTACCAAGCCTCTCCTATGCTGTTTATTTTGGTGTTGTTTAACTTGAAAATCATGCGCAGTAGAGCTGAACAGCAGTAACTAAACCATTGTAACAAGGTCCCGCAGTAAACGCTTAAGATGGATGAAGTAGTTATTTAGGGGGTTTTCCTATTCAATATTTGTGGACTGTGATTGGCCCTCAGATTACAAGCCACAGTAAGCAAGACCGTGGATAGGGAGAAATGTAGTTTCTTGAAAATCTTCAGGTCTGGTTGGACTTTCCTGCAATGATACCCACCAGGAATAACTAACATGAAACAAGGTCTTCAAATGTCATCAGGCAGGAAGCGTGTCTGTCACCGTGAAGGGAGTTGTCGGAGAGAAACATCAACTCACCCAAAAGTGTTGTCTTCAAAAAGCAGCCACTAATTGAGCTATGGCCTGGTTAACTTGTAGTTATTTTTAAAATTATGTGTTATAGGCTAATTATCCTTTATTCACTAAGGGATTCCCAGATCCTGGTGCTCCTGCCCTGGGCCTCCAGGGACACTGCCCTGCCTCTTGCATCTAATTAAGTTGTGAGCAGGTATCTAGATGCAGATTGCCACTTCTCCCCTGTGCTCCTTCTTAGAAGAGAGCTGTAGCTTCAAAAGGAAGCAAAGCAGAGCAGTTGGCACCGAATAAGGTACCTTGATCCTCCAAAAACACATATACTATGCAAAATGAGTCATTCGGTATATCCAAGAATTTGTTTTGGCCAGGACTATGTGCTCTAGGCACATACCTCCATGGTGGCTAGGGCCAAGAGGCTCTAAATGGGTCATGGGCTGATTAAGGGAGTGTCTGCTATACCTTGCAGCTTAGAAAGTGCAGAGTTGGGTGCCAGACCTGTGTCTCCTGTTGTGTCTTCCCAGGTGCACACTCCTTTCCAAACGTATTCTGTAGAGGTAAAGTTTCACACATTATTACCGAGGAGAAAGAATTACGTAAGAGAGAAATCTGCCCCCCCCCCCACACACACACATATGCACACACATGTAGGCGTTTTCATTGCTCCAAAAAAATGCTTCGAAAGGTGAGGCTGGCCCCGGAGATGCTGGCGACCTGGTAGCAGAGTCCCAAGTGTGGGTTTATGGTAAAGGAGTGTGTTGAAAAGGTCTTCAAAAGAGAAGGTGTTATCTTTTAGCTTCTTGAGAAGGAAGAGGACAGAGAGCGAGAGGCCAAGCTCTGGGCTCTAGAGGTACCTAATGGACAAACAGAAGGAAGTAGACAGAGATGTGTAAGGGAGGTCCACGGGTCCCCTAGGGTCTGGACAGGGTGCTGCCAGGGAACAGTAGAGCATGATGGAAGTCGTTACTGTTGCCTTTGCTTCCCACTGAGGTACTTGGAATGTCCCCAGTCGGGGACAGCGCAGTGAGGAGCTGCAGAGCTGGCTTTCCAGGGCCCCCGGCTCTTCCTACTCCATGCCATCACGGCCTTCTGGGGATAACCAGCGTTGGGACTCTGAGGACTGTGGAGGTGGAGAATAAATCGGTCGTGTTTCCTCTTCCAGCTTGAAATCCAGTGTAATCTGGTGTTAGAACAGTAGCCAGAGAGGTCCCTGCACAGCCATGCGGACCTTCTCAGAAGATACCAACCTCCATTGATCACATCAGGCCATATTGCTATCTCCACCAGGCAGCCATGGTTGTAATCCTATGTATGGTTCTTGAGGATTAATCTAACGCTTTATAAGAAAACCACTTCCTTGGCTTTTGGTCTAAGTGTTAAGTCGGAAGGCAGTGGTAGGGTGCCATTCCAACCCTCGTTTCGGTCTGATTCAGAAGCCCTTCCACTACAAAAAGGCTATCCTTGAGTCTTTATCTGCAAAATAAGATTTTATCTGTACCCTTTTGCTTAGTACTGACACAGTAATTGCTTCCTGCTTAGAAGAGCTCCATATAGATATTAAACAAAAATAATTTAGCAGCTGGGCAGTGGTGGCGCACACCTTTACTCTCAGCACTGGGAGGCAGAGTCAGGCGGATCTCTGTGAGTTCGAGGCCAGCCTGGGCTACAGAGCGAGTTCCAGGACAGGTACCAAAACTACATAGAGAAACCCTGTCTTGAAAAAACCACACACACACACACACACACACACACACACACACACACACACACTGATTTAGCCAGGTGTGGTGGCATATGTCTGTGGTTCCAGCTACTTTGAAAGGTGAGGCAAGAGATTTGCTTTTAACCCAGGAACAGGAGGGCAGTCTGAGGGACATAGTGAGACCCTGTCTTAAAAAAGAAAAAGCAGAGGAACTTAATGCAGAGATGGAGATGGGTAATTCTTCAGTGGTGCTTTCATTTCCCTAAGCGGTGAACACATTTAATGGGCACACTAAGTCTAAAGTATGGAAATGGGTCGTCACATTTGCTTACTGGTATGCACAGTTGAGTCCTGCATGCTCAGGAAGAGTTCTTTCTGGCCCATTTGCTCTAATTTTCTAGCGCATAGTAGGTCTTCTGTTGTCTCAGTATTCTCTACCGGGGCTTGAGAGAAGCCGGAAGCCTCAGGAAGAGGTGGATTTCTAATTCTTTTCTTCTCTGCCATAGTAATGAGTCCTTGTGTGCCAAGCACAGGCACACAGGGGAAATGGGGTCTCCTTAAATGGCATCTGAGTTGATTGCAAGCCATGCGTCTAAGTAACATTTTCCTGATGGCAGTTGGAGCTATCTAAACAGCATGGAGGAAGGTTGACAGGGAAGACGATTTCAATGCCTTCCTTTGAAATATCACTTGCTTCTAAATCCCCAAATTCGTGAGGTTTTGCACATCAGGTCGTTAATCACCCTGAACGTATAACTCCCGTGTCTCACATCCCCCGTGCACCATCCAGGTTGGACAGACGGTAGGGCTGCTCTCGAGAACCTTGGTTGGGTTTGGCCGGCCCATCGGATCCATCAGCTGCTTTTTCACTGCCTCTTCTCGGTTCTGTTCAAGATGGAAGAGGACCACCTCTACGCACTGCGGTGGAAAGAGCTGGAGATGCACAGCCTGGCCTTGCAGAACACCCTCCACAAGCGAACCTGGAGCGACGAGAAGAACCTGCTGCAGCAGGAGCTGCGGTCCCTGAGGCAGAACATCTTCCTCTTCTACGTCAAGCTCAGGTGGTTGCTGAAGCACTGGCGGCAGGGCAAGCAGATGGAGGACGGAGGAGAGGACCTCAAGGAGGTAATGCCTCCCACCCACGCAGCCCGTGGAATTGGTGGCTGCTGTGTTCCTGACACCCCCCACACCACTCTGCCACCCACCCAGTGTGACCTCTTGTTGTCATTTATCCTTCGGGGTCGAGCCAAGCCATGGAAACAGAGTTGGCCTATCCCAGCATGCACGAGTGCCACACTTGGACTCAAGTCTAAGTGCTCTAAGGTTTTTCTTTCTTTCTTTCTTTCTTTCTTTCTTTCTTTCTTTCTTTCTTTCTTTCTTTCTTTCTTTCTTTCTTTCTTTCTTTCCTTCTTTCCTTCCTTCCTTCCTTCCTTCCTTCCTTCCTTCCTTCCTCCCTTCCTTCCTTCCTTCCTTCCTTTCTTTCTTTCTTTTTCTTCTGATTTTTCGAGACAGGGTTTCTCTGTAGCTTTGGAGACTGTCCTGGACTAGCTCTGTAGACCAGGCTGGTCTCGAACTCACCGAGATCCACCTGCCTCTGCCTCCCGAGTAGGTCTTTCTTTAATTGCACCCTGGAGCGGTTTTGCTCACTCCTTCCTTTGTCGTGGATGGATAGAAATCCTTAAAGTCATCATCATCCCGAGGTCTTCACTACCTCATTCAAACTCACTGGTTTATACAAGCTGGTGCACAAATGTTTCCTGTCCTTGCACGTCCCCACATGCTGGAGCCTGTCCCTCCAGCTCTGTAAGGATCTCTTCTGAGCCTCGCGTGGGTCACTTTGTGTATGCTTACACATGTCATAGCATGCATACGGAGGTGAGAAGACAGCTCGAAGGAACTATCTCTCTTTCCATCACGTGGGTCTCAGTGAGTTCATGTCTTTGGCCTGGGCTCCAGTATGTGTCCATGTTTACCCATGTGTCTCAGTTCCAAGACGTAGAGAGCGGGGTTTGTTGCTTTCTATTTAGTTTTGTTTGTTTGGTGTTCCAGTGTCTTACCTGCTTGTAGATCTTGTGCACCATGTGTGGGCCTGGGGCCTGGGGCCTGCAGAACCCAGAAGGGAGTGTCAGATCCCTCTGGAACTGGAGTTAATAGATGGTTGTGAGGGGCTGGGTCGGTGCCGGGAACTAAACCCAGGTCCCTCTCTGTACAAGAGCAGCCAGGGTTCTTAGTTCCTGAGCCATCCCTCCTGCCCCTTAGGTTTTTTTGTTTTGTTTTGTTTTTTGAAGCCGCATCTTTGTATGTGGCCTAGGCTGGCTTTCTACACAGAAGTTCTTGTACCTCAGCCTCCTGACTGCTGAGGTTGCCGGTGTGGGCTGCCGTGCTTAGCACTGACCAAGTCCGAGCGCCCCGTGGCTTTGCGTGTCCTGTTCCTCAGTCTCGCTTTCTGTCACAGTTCGGTCACACGCAGCGTGGGCAGCCAGTGCAGTCACACAAGCTACTAACTCTGCTGCTCCTGCACTGTGAGTGCTCGGCGCCCATTGAGCTGCTGAAGTCTTTTGTCTGCCCTTTTCAGTGACCCTGCGCATGGTAATTCTCTTTCCTCAGATTGAAGAACATCTTTAAAAGTTTATTCAACCAGGTTCCCGGGGTCCATGACAGGGAAACACATTGTTCGGCCAGGCCGAGATACGGTTGTGAGGTTTCTTGTTGATCAATACCCTGGAATTCCTCCTCCTGCCACTGTGAGCAAACGTAATCTACAAAGCATAAAGCTTGTCATTAATCGTTTCTTACATGTCAAGCACCTTTGCTGCCTAAGGGAAAGAAGTGTGGTTAAGTAAAGCTAGCATCTGAGGGAAATGACTGAGGACCAGATCACCTGCAAGGTGAGCAGTTACCCGACAGGCCACACACACAGTTCCAGTGTGAGGAGGAGTTTGGTCTCACACAAAGGCTCGTCTTGGCTACTCTCATAATGAGACTCGATTGCAGGGGAAAAGTCAGTCTGTAGAACAAAAGAATATGAGCCAAGTTATGATCTTGTATGCTGCTTTCAGAGTGAACAGCCAGACAATGTGCCTGGGTTTGCGGAGCTCGGCGTCCAGGGGGGTCACCAGACAGATGGAACAGACCAAGAGGATGCTGACCGAGGCTGCGGCCTTCCCATGGGAGAGCATGCCCCACACTCCCCGGTATACATCGGTGAACATGGATCACGGCTGCAGACTGCAGATGGGGGACCACTCAACAGGCAGGTGGGTGCCTAGCTCTAAGCCCAGCATTCTATACAGCTGGAGGAGACTTCTAGGCCCTGTTTCTATAAGGAGAAATCCACGGAGTCTGTTTAAAGGCAAAGAATTTATTAAGGGGAAGAACTCACTTGACACGGATTCTGGAACGCTGTTCCGGCCACCTGGATCAGTCTTGCATCCAAGTCTCTCACATCCAAGTCTCGCGAGGGATTGAAGAGGGAGCTGCCTACGTGCTTCTTAGGTCTTAAGAGTCTCGGAGAGGCCACGCCCCAGGGGCATGTACCTCAAGGTCATAGGTAGGTAGGACGGTTACCTGCTATATCTCTAGGGTGGTGCTTCAAGGTCATAGACAGAACAGCTACCCACTACATGTATCTGTCATCTTATTCCAAATTGTTGATGTTCCTGGCTGCAGCAAAGTCCTCCGCTGACGTGACCACCTGTCGGTATTGGGGGATAGAGTTGGGGTGGCTAGAATCTTACTAGCTGTCAGGCTGCTCATCCGTTCACTCCAGTGTCAGCTCATCGATTCATTTGATTAACCCATAACTTAGGACCACTGTAAGATCAAATCTATTGAGTATGTGCGTCCTTGGATCTGGAAAACTGGTCTCAGAAGGAAGATATTCATTAGACAGACTTCTAAGAAGAGAGAATACTCACTTTTGTCATAGCAGGAAGCAACCTTCTTGGTTAGTATTTAACTGAATAGTCTTTGCCAACAGCACTGAATTGGTAACCTAGTTGATAGGGAAAAATAAAGAAGTACTTGTTTAAATTCCCATCATGCACGAAGTATTTCGTGTTTCTCTTGGGCCACTTAAAACACACACCCAAATGAAAATACATGGTGACACTTTGAAAAAAAAAATCATAGCATGTGTAAAGAGTGGGGTTTAAATGTTACTAAATGTTGCTGACAGTGAGTCTTGCTGACAAACCTGAAGACCAACCCCCCCACACCAAACCCACTATTGATAACATAAACTTCATTATTTTTATTTATTTATTTTTGCATTCCTCTAACAAAGTGGCGACTCTATGTGATTTGGAGACTTGAGATCCTGAGGTGGCTCTCGGAGTTCTTTCTGAGCTTACGCGGCTTCTCAGAGAGCTCGTGCAGAAAGCCTGGAGTCCCACCCGGCTGCCTGCTTGCTGTGTAAGGGTGCGGGTTTTGGCACCGGGCACGGCCCAGCCTTCCAGCCACAGCTATTCTGGATTACTCCTGCTGTGTGTTCAGCAGCTGCTGCTTCTCACCTGTCCAAAGTGGTGTGTGTCAAGTGGGAGATGGCTGTCACCAGGCCCTCAGTGCGGATTCCAATGAGAAAGTGGTGCCTTTTCGAGGGCAGGCTGGGGGGATATTACTTTCTCTTCATATACAAGTCAGAACAGTTGTCTATACCCCACCCACCTTCATTTTCCCTGAACAATGTGACTCAGATGAAGATAATAACTTTCAAAGGAGCCTCTCCTCGGAGTCATCAGGAAGTGCGTCAGTGTGCCAGAATCCCTGGGGAGATCTGAGGTCATGGAATAAGTTTTCCAGCAGTGATCTAGTTAGAAACTAGAACGTTACAAATTATGAATAAAGCTTTTAAATGTAGGCATTTTATTGTTTTGAAAAGAGGTATTGTCGGACCTCTGCGGTAGTGTCTGTGATTGACTCCAATCAATAGACAGAAAACCTGCCACAACCAAGACCATGCGGTGGGCATTTCCCAAGAGTGCATCAAATGCTTTGGAAAGGGAAGAGATGCAACACATCTGGTTTCCAAATAGTCATGGAAAATGTTACCCTGGGGGCGAAAAAATAATGTAAAGTCACTCAGCCGGAACCACCATCAGAGTGTTTGAATGTTTATCTCCCTTGCTTGCCGTGTTACTCTTAAAAGTAGGGCAGACATGTGAGTTTCTTCTGCAGACAGTGTGCTGGAGGATGGGCTGACGGAGGGAGTGCGCATGTCAGAATCAGGTCTGCATCTCACTGAATCTGCCAGCCCGCAGTAGCAAAAAGCAAATGTTGGCACAGTGCCATTCGGAAGAGGACAGAGATTAATGAGCCCTAGTAACGACAGCTGGTTCGCTGAGAGTGAACGAACGTTCTCCATTAGAAGGTTTGCCTCTCCGGGAGTGGTACGGTTATTAGCTGGGCAGCCTGGATGCAAGAGTCACTACACGTGTTTTAAAGAGCCTCTGTGTAGAACCATGGCCCCCTCCAAGCCCTGAGAACCTCGGGAGTGAGAAGTAGCATGGAAACACCGCCAATCAGCTTTCCCATGGATGAATGAGCAAGTAACAAAAAAGTAAACAAAATTTCTCCAGCCCCACCATGGATTTGTATCTTGCTGCACATTCTCACAGTGGGACGCTGTAGATGGCAACGTTTATCACATCCAGAGAAGTTAAAAAATATCGAATGTACCGACTCACACTGAGTACAGGTCAGAAGCAAAATCATCAGGTTGGCAAACATTTTGGTTGTGCCAATGATCCCTGCCTCCCAGTCTTTAGTTACACAATCCCATGGCAGTGACCTTCTTCTCAAGCACAGTATGCGCTTTTATTTTCCTCGCTGCTCTGTCAGGCTGAGAGCCGGGGAGAACCAGCTGTACCATTCACATCGAGCTTCGGGGTGTAGGCTGCCCCGTGGCCATTTGAGGCCAGCATTCCTAAGGCGGTTTGTGCATTTCGTACTCTTTTTAGTAATCCCTGAAACCGAGGTCTGAGACACAGGTGATTCATGTTGCCGGAATTGCAACTCCTTGTGGTCACGGGGTGGCTTGGATGACTCTGGAGAAAACAGCTTGTTTTCCTGGCATTAGAATAATTAATTAAAGGAACGTTACTCTGATGCCCAGAGATATGACACAGTTTATACATAGTGACTGTGGGGAGCCTAGCATAAGATTCGATTCACAGCAATAGCTTAAGAAATGTGGTTTCACATTAATCTCTAAGCTTCATTCACCCTGCTGCTAGGTCCTTCGTCCCAGTCCAGCTGCAGTGGCGAAGCCTGAAGAGGCTGCCCCAAAGCTAGCCTTCCCCCCACCAGCAGCTTTGACTAAATCGAGTACTTGAAGTCTTGTTGCTTTCTAGCTGTCCATGCTGCCTATATATCCCCCCGCCTTCCCAACATGAAGAAACTTGCAGAAAGAGCACTTCTAATAGATGAGATTAGCATGTCAGAACTATGAACTACCACTATCTCATCAGGAGGCTGAGGCAGGGGATTTCAAGTTAGAAGCCAACTTGCAGTACATAACAAACCTTGTCTAGAAAACAAAAAACCGACCTCAATGACTGAGGATGTAGATGTAGTTCAGTAGTAGGGCACTTGCCTCAAAGGCACAAAGCTTTGGGTTCAGTCCCCAAAAAATTAAATCTTTAAAAAGTTCCCTCTTGAGCTAGATAGTGTTTACATTTTAGCTTTGTGCACTAGGGCCTGGTTTATTCTTTAGAGCTTGCAGCTTCTGTAGCTTAGCTAGGAGCCAGACCAGAGCAAACCAGACTGGAGCAATCCAGACAGGAGCAATCCAGACCAGAGCACATGATCACACACAGTGTCTTTGTGGCGTCTTTGCGGCTGTTGTCTCTGGAAACCGCACACACACAGGTAAAAATTCAGAGGTGCTCAAAGTACTTCATAAAAGGATTCTCTCAGCCCCACATCCTCCCTCCCAGAATTCACCACACTAAGTTGTTTATAGCATCCCTTCCACAAGGAGGAGTGTGTGTGTGTGCATGCGTGCGTGTGCGCCTGTGTGTGTGTGTGTGTGTATGTGTGTGTCCGTCCGTGTGTCCGTGTCCTAAGGCTCTTTCAACAGTGGTTCTGTTGCCACAATGATCCCTGACTTTGATTAAACCTGCCCTGGTTTTTCATCTTGTGAGCTGGTAACTCCGTGTCTAACCTACTAAACATGTACCTCCTTAAGAGGCCCTCACCCACCTGATTTCATTCTTGGGGGACTCTTGGATAGGCACAGAGCCCTCCTGCCATGAGCGCTGGTACATTTCAGCCAGAGGCAAATGACTTCGCATGAAAGTAAGTACCATTCCCGAAAACTCCCACCATAGATTATACTTTGAAGGGCAGTCTTCAGGCCCATTCTTTTATCTACAGAAAGATAATGATTTCAGAGAAGAATGTTGAAGTTAATCTCAGCATAACAATGAACCAGAGTAACAAATAAATGGCTTAGGAAAATGTTGCTGATATGCAGATCCTTCCTTTTAAGGTCTTGTTTGGGGTTTCCTGCCAATAGGTTGGGGACTGCCTGGGATTGGTTTTTTGCTTTTATTGAATACCACAAAAGCTCCCCTCTCGCCTTTGTTGAATGAAACTGGCCATGCATGAGCCAGGCAATCAGGCAGCTCCCCTGTCTTGTGAGTAGCTGAACTAAATAAGAGACAAAGACCATCACCTCTGTTTTGTGATTGGCTTTTTGTGGTCACTCCACAGTGGCAGATCAATATATCCCATTCACCTTTAGATGAAGCCGTTACCAAAGGAATGATTGGCTCAGAGGTTAAGCCAGGCAGAGCTCATGGTGACTTCACTCTTCGCCTACTTACAATTGCATGTGATGCGTTGTATCTCGAAATCTCAGATTCTGAAAAAGTAGCTGGCATTGCATCACACATATCTTGGTATATGACCTTATCCATACTCCTGCTTCACTTGCTCTGAATGTACCACAAGCTTGCAAGGCAATCTGAGGACTAAAGGCCAACCTTGAACCTGTCATAAAGTATGACCGTGAGCACAGATCTCAGTTTTGGATTTTTAAAAGTGTCCCACCCCAGAGAGACAGCCTGTGAAGGACTGGGATGCCCTTAAATGCTCTAAGAATAGGAAATAGTAAAGTCACTATTGCCGACCATCCAGTTTGAAGAGATTTGGGAAATGGTATTTTTGTTTTGTTTTGTTTGGGTTAAAACTTACCTGTACTAAAATGTATAAACCAAAAACATAAGCTGCATAGCTAGACTCTGACTTGAAAGTTCAGAAAGCTCTTGTGTCCAAATGGCTGACCTGATCTTTATGGATCAGGGTCTTCACTATGTAGCCTTGGCTGGCCTTGAACTCACAGAGAACCTTCCTAGGATTGATACATTTGCCTTTTACCTTTTACTTTGGATCATCTTTTTACCCTGAAACCTATCTCAGCAGGAGGCATCAGAAAAGACATGAGAAAGGGGACTTTTTTGGTGGCTCAACTGTTATTATTTCCCTTACTGAGGGAGACGACAGTGTAGCTGGAAGTTTTTCCTGTTTCCCAACCGGTCCTGCAACCACTTGAACTTAATTAAATGCACAGAGGCTTATATCGATTTAAAACTGTTTGACCATTAGCTCAGGCCTACCACTGACTAGTTCTTACATTTAAACTAACCCCTAATTCTTATTTAGTTTAGCCACGTGGCTTGGTACCTTTTCTCAGTTCTGCCTTCACATCTTGCTTCCTCTGTGTAGGCTGGTTACTCCTGACTCAGCCTTCCTTTTCCAGAATTCTCCTCTCTGCTCATCCCACCTATACTATACTTCCTGCCTGGCTACTGGCCAATCAGCACTTTTATTTATCAACCAATCAGAGCAACACATTCACAGCATATAGAGTGATATCACCCATCACGACAGTTTCTCAGAGTAGGATGACTTCCCAACAAAATGAAAAGAAAACACCTGGGCACGTTGTAATATGATGTTTTAAATGTTTCTGGCTTAGGTTGTCTGTTAGTGGTGAAGATGAGCCTAAGTTATAGTCTAGAGAGTGGGACCTTGCATACCTGTTTGTCCTAGGCTTTAGTTCTTCCTGTATAAAACGCATCAAGATTGATAGTAAATAAAAGGTCATATAGGTTGAATAGGTTACCACACATCCTGGCCCATAAGAAATGGTAAGTAGGGGCTGGAGAGATGACTTGGTGGTTTTAAGAGCACTACCTGCTCTTTCCAGAGGACCCAGGTTCAATTCCCAGGACCCACATGGTGGTTCACAACTATGTGTTAACTATGCATGTGGTGCATGTGGCATGTCGATGTGGTATATCGACATATACGCAGACTAAACACACATACACATAAAATATATCAAATATTAAAAAAGAAATGATAAGTAGTGGTGACTGTCATGACTGGATTTATGTGTGTGCATAAAAACCATTTAGAAGAACCATGTCCATCCATAGCACAAGAAATGTTGACATGGAAGTTGTGTGTTCATGGCAGAAGCTGTCCTGGCTTCCTGCCACCCCACACAGGGTTCTTGGGTGATTGTGATAACAAGGCTTGCTTGTTCTCATTGCTCATCTTCACCCCGAAGCCATTTTGGAGTGCATTCTGTGGTAATGAATACTGTCCTGGGATCATAGAGTATTACACTGATGGCTTGGACCCAAATGTGCATAGAAACATTAAGGCTTAATTTTTTATCGGATCCAATATCTGCTAATGCCAAAAAGTGCCACTTTGCTTCCAGAGAAAGTAAATTTTCAATCTGCAAAGAGGCCGTAAAGCCCTGATTTTAATGTCCTTAGTGGTCATGTAACACAGGCTGAATCATCACATGATTCTAATGTTATTAGAATGTGGTACAGGAGCTGAGCCATCACAGCTGAGCCTTTACTTGATTTGGGATCATGGAGAAGTGTTGATTGCATGGTTCACTGCGATTTCTTCATGTAAATGGGATGACTGACTGCCCCAAGACTAGATCAAAATTATTATGGTTATTTTTCCACTTACATTTCATTTGATCCAAAAGTTAAAGATCTAAAGGTAAAAATAAGTCTCTCATAAAACGTACCATTCTTCAGAACATACTATTTGAAAATGTGTATTTCTTTCTTATGTTGATGGGTAATTTGCTGCAAGTGTATGTGCATTGTGTATCAGTAGTACTCACAGAGACCAGAAGAGGGTGTTGGGCCCTAGACTAGTGGTTGTGAGCCACCACGTGGTTGCTGGGGGTCAAACCCTGGTCTACTGAAGAGCAACCAGTCAGTCTCTTAACCCTGAGCCATCCCTGTGTCCTTCTGAAGCTGTGTGTCTCTGAGAGGACTGTTGCAGTACCTTTTCTTACCCAGCTGTTCACACTTATGTCCTGGACGGTACTTTTGATGTAGAGTTTTACATGTTCATGAGCATCCATCTCCACGAGGACCAGGCAAACATTGTTACATAGCCGCAGGGACTGTAGAACTGAAAAGTTTTCTGTCTGCCAAGGTTTTCAAACGTTAACCGAATTCTACTCTTGATGCCTTTTGTCACAAGTAAATATTGGTGTTCGCGTCAGAAAATTAAAAAAGGAATAAATGGTGATAGACCTTACCATCTGTCAAAACCAACTACATTTGATACAGTAACTTCTTCATAAATTGTGCTATGCACTTCAGTTAATCAATATGCTGTTGGTGATTGAATTCACTTGTTAAACATAAACATATACACACAGTAGCTCAGATTCTTCCCATGCACAACAGTTTTTCTGGTTAGTGGATTCAGAAGTGTCTTGGAGACACGACATTGTCATCTGTGAAATTTACACACTTGAAAACCACACAACAGTTTATAAATGTTCCCAGTAAGTTTGCTGTTGTGTTCTGGTCCGCCTCCATGGCTGTCCTTTGACAGAGAGTTGAAGGCATGTGACTGAGAAGTGGTCTTGCGTGTAGAATGTGAGCTGGGGCCTGCCGTACTTGCTGAGTGGTGGAACAGTGAGTGAACTTTCTGCATTTGTGTGAGCCAGGGCTCTGACGTCCTGAAGTGGCGGGTGGCACTTAAATGTATGAGGTGGGATTTAGTTTTTAGTTCCCTGGTTTTCCCAAGTAAACCAAACCAAGGACATCCAATCAAGAACTCACAAACTCGGTGTCTTATGTTTAATTGGAAAGGACGGTCATTAGCCGCCTGTTTATCAAAGAGCTATAACTTAGACTTAGAGTATTTAATTCAGACAAACTTCCTCCTTTTTCCCCTCTTCTCTTCAGTTCTTAAGAGACGGGTTCTCTCTGTGTAGCCCAGGCTGGCCTGAAACTTGCAGTCCTTCTTCTTACTCTCCCACGCTGGATTACAGGGGCTGTGTGCCGACTTTGTGATACAGTGCCCGCGCCAACACACACTAAAACAGGAATCCGAGTTTGAAGTGTGCTTCAAAGGCTGGGCAGGGTCTGGAAAGCCTAATAGCTTTTATGTGAAGTAAAACGGCAACGAGTTAATAGCTCAGTCTTGGAATCAGCAGATGCCGTGTGAGCAAGTTGAGCATTTTACCTCTGCATTAATTAGGAGCTCTCAAAAGCCCCTCCCATCCCCGCCTGGCTTGTCCTTGTCATAGCCTCGCAGTAACCAGAACTCCAAGAGTGACCGCCCTGTGTCTCCGAGAGCTCTAGGCCTCGTTGATGACCTCTGCTTCAATAGTGGCATTGGAGTGATACTGTACCATAGTGGCCAGCCCAACTCCGAGCCCTGGATATCTGAAGTCCCAGTGTGTCCCGACAGCCAAATGGCTCCAGTGGCCTTTGGCCACTTCTTGATTCTAAACTGACCTCAGGTGAGAGCACCTCTGCTGTAGATGCCCACAGTACCGATCCATGGTCCAGTCTCTCAACACACCTACCAGAGCCTTGGCCTCAGGAGGCCTCAGGCCTGGTGGGGACCATCTTGGATGATTGTAGACCCACCCACAGGTGCCTTCTGCAGGAACCTGGCAGGTGCTCCAGCCCCCACGGCTAAGAGACACTCTTTTTTTTTTTTTTTTTTTTTTTTTTTTGGTTTTTCGAGACAGGGTTTCTTGTGTAGCTTTGCGCCTTTCCTGGAACTCACTTGGTAGCCCAGGCTGGCCTTGAACTCACAAAGATCCGCCTGCCTCTGCCTCCCGAGTGCTGGGATTAAAGGCGTGCGCCACCACCGCCCGGCCTAAGAGACACTCTTTAGTGACATCCCCTGGCTCTGTTCCACAGGTGGGGGAAAACCAGCAGCTGTTCAGGGCCCTCAAGGCCTGCTGGAGGACTTCCGCTCGGAGCTGCGGGAGGACGAGCATGCCCGGCTCCGCCTGCAGCAGCAGTATGCCAGCGACAAGGCTGCCTGGGATGTGGAGTGGGCCGTGCTCAAATGCCGCCTGGAGCAGGTACCTGCCCTCGGGCCGCCTCCCTCCTGAACCCTGGGCCGGTCCCCTCTCCAGGATGAGTGAGGAAGACACAGATGACTTCTCCCCAGCCACCCCGGTGGAGGAAGGCAGGGAGAGGAGGGGGGGGGTGAGGCTGAGGCTGTCAGGGAAGTGCCTCCACCTCCCAAGTTCCTCTGATCCCTGGGCGCTAAACAAGGATGTGGAGGAGCCCATTGAAAAGGACAGCCAGCGGAAGTTGTCGCCATGTGGACTGACTGTTCTGAACCACAGGAAGCCAGAGTAGAGTTTTTTGTTTTTTTAATTCTTTTTGAGACAGGGTCTCACTATGTACTTCTGACTGGACTGGAACTTGCTGTGTAGACCAGGCTGGGCTGGGACTTGATCTGTAGGCCAGGCTAGAGTCCAGAGATTCACCTGCCTCTCTGCCTCCAAGGGCTGACATGAAAGGTGTGCACCAGCGCCTGGCTTCAGGCTGTGGTTTTGTCAGCTCTGAAAAAGGGCAACATGTGGCTGCCCTTTAGAATTTTTGAAATATTGAAAGGAGCTTCCTTATTTATACCAAGGAAACTGAGGCCCCGAAGAGGCAGCTTGCTTCAAATCTGAGTCAGTGCTAGCGTGGGAAGAGCCCGTGTGACCCACCTCCAGCGAGGATTTACAGCCAGCCTTGGGAGTGTGGCTCGGGCCAGCTTCTCTGGGTGCCTCCCATATAGTGTCTGCTGCTCCAGGGTGCTTCCAGGTCATAAGGCAGGAACAAGGTCTGTGTGTGTCATGCATTTTCTAGCCTTTGTTGCGAGGCAAACTACAAACTAATTAAAATTTTATATGGATTGCTCAGTCATGAAAGGAAAAAAAAAGTCTCCTAAAAAGGAGATACCTGTAAATAGCCTCAATTGTGATAAAGACAAAAAGAAAATAGCTCTCCTAGACTCCCCAAGTTCACTGTTCTGACCCATGACCTCCAGGCACCCCTCAAGATCACCCACACCACACCACCTGACCCAGGATACCTCCCCAAGTCTGCCTGCAGTACCACTGAGCCCAGGCATCCCTCAAGTTCACTTGTCCTGCCATGTGAACTTAGGTACCTCCAAGGTTACCTGTCTGCCGCTGACCCTGGGCACCCCTCCTGCCATCCGCCATCAGATTTCACAAGCTCACCTGTTCTGTCCTCTGACTTCAGTTTAGGGCTCATAGTCCTTGGGAGGTAGGGACAGAGTCATTTCAGGCCAAACTTACGAAATGATAGAACTGTGGTCTGCTATGGTTCCTGGCTGCTCAGGCGAGGGCTTCTTACTAGACGCTCCGTTCACCCTGGCATCCAGTCTATCATGAAATGCGCAAGGATGCTCTTCCAGGAGGTGCCATTACATCCCTTTAGAAGTACCACTGGTGAGGGATCCGTTGTAAATAAAAAGGAAGACATATTTGTTGATGCGGGCCACGTGCAGACATTGCATCTCTGTCTCAGAGGAGCCTGAGATCCACCAGTGGGTTGGCTTACAGATAAAGCCTCAGGGAGAAGAGTGCTTCCTGCCAGGAAACAAGCTAGGGCCTTAAGTTCAGAAGCCAAGGTACCGTTCATCTTCAGTACCACAGACCGTTCATCTTCTGCCTCATTTGTTTAGGATGTTTCTTCCACATGCGCAGCCCAGGATCGGTGAATGGCCGCTAATGCTATCTGACTTTGTTGTCAACACAGCTTGCCTTCTACTTAAATACAAATCAAACCCAGATATTTTCAGGGGAGCCCAAATCTCTGTTTTGTTTTGTTTTTCTCCCAAACTAATCCTTGCTCTAAATACCTAGGATCCAGCAACAAATGGATCGTCTTTGCTTAGCTGGCTTGCTGGTGCATCCCTGTAGGAAAAGCTGAGGCAGGGGGAATCCCAAGTCTGAGGTCATCCTTGGTCACAGACTGGAATCAATTTCAAAATAAAAGCACCCGCCAGGCATGTGTGAGAAGCTCGTAGCTGCGTCTCTAGCCTAGGGGGAAGCAAAGCAAAAACACAGCTTTTTTCTGTTCCACTGAGTCAGTCCTCAGCGACCTGGCATAAGCCCCAAGGCTCTCTGAATAGAAAACCCTCTGCAGACGTGTGCACAGGCCAGTTCTGATGGAGGCCGTAGTTGAAGGTCCCTCTTCCCTAACCAGCATACCTTGGCGTACTGGGATCTTTAAACCAGCATGAACTTCCTCTCCCTCCCACCCTCTGTACCATCACTGTTTACTTCTATATATGCCGTAAATACAAATGTATCACGTCTGTGTGTGATTTTTTTTTCTCTGCCTCAGAGAATAAGTGATGTTTAAAATCAACTTTAAATGTTTAAAATGAGTTTTATATCCATATTTGCTATTTCCACTTCTGCATTTTTTGGATAGATCCGAGTGTTGCTCCCATATTCCTTCTGTTTAAAGAAACCTCCCCTGTTGGTCTGGGAGGGCAGGTCGCTGGCAAGAGCTGTTTTTGTTGTACATTTTCATTTCTGTGTGTTAGAAGAGGTTTCTCCTTCAGTTTTGAAGTTTAGAATTTTATTGTCTTAGTGAGGTCTCTACTTCTCTGATAAAACGTCCTGACTAAAAGCAACGTGGGGAGGAAAGAGTTTTAGTTTCAGCCTACACTTTCATATCCCTGTCCATCATTGAAGGACGCCGTGGCAGAAACGCGAGGCAGGAGCTGGAGGCAGGAGCTGATGCAGAAACCATGGAGGGGTGCTGCTTACTGGCTTGCTCCTCATGGCTCGCTCAGCCTGCTGTCTTAGAGAACTCAGGACCATCAGCCTGGGGATGGCACACACCACAACAGGCTGGGCCCTCCATTATCAATTATCAGTGAAGACAATACCACACATGCTCGCCTGCAGGCCAGTCTTAAAGAGGCATTTTCTGAATTAAGATTTCCTTTCCCAGATCTGTTTAGGTTAGTGTCATTTATCCTGTTCGAATTTTTTGCCTTAGCTGCTTAGAGGTGCCCATCGTTCTCTGACTCAACATAGTTTCCAACGAGAGGTCTTGTGTAATCCTTGAGCACCTCTCAAGCGAGAGCGCTTAGGATACACAGGATGCTTCTTGGGTACCCAGAGGAAGGAGACCTGCAATGCACACCTTAGCGCTGTCACCTTTGCATAGTGTGTCTTTTCTCTCTCATGTCTACCAGTTTCTTCTTGGTATTTTATGGTTTCTATATGTCACCCTGGTGGTTTGACAGACATTTACTAAAGAACATCGGGTTCCATTGTTGTCCCAGAAAGGGGCCAAAGATATTGAACCAAGCACGGTATCTCCTTCAAGGAGCTGTAGAGGCCGATGACAGAGTGCTTAGACTGGGAGGTGTAGCTAAGAAGGGGGTCTGTAAGAGCTGTGCTCCACAATGTATGAGATTTTTAATCCGATATTCTTAATTCTGGCCTTAAAAATGAAAATTTCATTTTGTTTTCCCACGGGATCGTCTGGCTTGGCTTCAGTATGCATCCTGGGCTCATGTGTAGATAGATATTCTGAGCTTCCTTTCTCCCATCGGGTGCTGTGCTTCAGAGGGGGTCTTCCTGAGTCTTTTCTTTCTTCGGTAGCTGGAAGAGAAGGCGGAGAAAAAGCTTGGGAGAGCTGGACTCCTCTGCTGAGGGCAAAGGGGCCTTGAAGAAGAGAGAGAGGTCCACCAGAAGCTCCTGGCTGACAGCCACGGCCTGGTCATGACCTGCGCTGGCAGATTCCATCACCGGAGAAGAACTGGAACCGAGAGAAGGTGGAGCTTGCTGGAGCGCTCTGGACAGCGAGCGCCAGGAGTGGGGGCGGCAGAAGGAGGAGCTGCTGTGGCGAGTGGAGCAGGTGGGTGTGCCACAGCCCCCAGCGCGGGGCAGCAGCTGCAGCAGCGCGGGCAGCTTGCAGACAGCGCACCGCCCTGGCCAGGGGCACCTAGAGAAAGGAGCTTGCTGCTGTCTCCTGCTTTCTGTTAAGGGCATCCGGAAGAAGAGTGAGACGTGCGAGGTTTCCTGTAGCGGAGGTCTGCTCCCGTGCTCTGTGTGTGTTAGTTTCTTTTGTGTACCAGAAATACCTGTGAGAACAACTTAAAAGATGTGGGGAGCCTTGCACCAAGTCAGTGGTTGCTTGGTGCGGTGTGCTTGGATGGTACATGGTGGCTGGAGCACCTGGTAAGAGGAGCTACTTCGTCTCATGGTGGACAGAGAGAGCAGGGGAATAATACAGAAGGACTGGGCAGGCTGTAGTTCCAAGAGCACAGCCCGGGACCTACTTCATCGAATTGGACCCCATCTCTTTATCTCCTACCACTTCCGTTAATGCCAATCAACTTTGAATTTGTCTAGGATTTAATTCATTTATTAGGTCAGAACTCCCAGGATGCAGTGGCCTTAACTGAAAGCCTGGCTTTCAAACAAACACACCCAGGTCAGCATTTACTAATCTAGGACATTTCTCAACCCAGTGAAGTTGACAGTCAAGGTGAATCATTCGCACCCTTACATTAACACACATTCCTTTCATTGCAGAGTTTGTAGGCGATTTTGCCTTTATATGCATGTGCAGGGGCTGGAAAAGGGACCTTTTTAAAGGGATTTTGAAGATTAAAGTTGAAAGGGGAAGGTTTATTTCGGGTTATCCGTCAGCCGAGTTCTTCCCCAGAGTAAGCTAACACTTAGGATGGCCACGGAAGACGTGGTCGTGAGTGATGGCTGCAGCCTGGATGGAATTGTTCCCATTAGTGAAGTAATTACCAAATTGAGTTAGAAGTCATTGTTGGCTGGCGAGTGCTCCTGCTGTGGTATTGCTGAGCCGTGATTAGATAGGACCAGAATCAAGGGAGGTATCTGGTAGCTCATCATCTCCCGATAAACAAACTCAGATGGATGTGGGGAGGGCAGAGGGAGTTGTTTTCCTGCCGCTGGATAATCATTCTCTGCATTGCGTGCGCTTGGTGTGGTTTATATAGCTGCAGTAGGGCCAGAGTTATGTGCAGATTCAATTTTCACGTCACGCTGAGGAGAGGGTTTTGAATTCCTCCCTGGCTGGATTCCCACCCCACAGATACCTTGCCTCTTTTCAACCTGTCACTCTTCCGAATGCCCTAAGCCTCAAGAAATATCAGTCAGTTAGAAGTGGTAACCGGGATAAAGTACAGCATTACTCCATCGTAAATGCTCACACCGCCTGCGTTAATGTGAGAGCCTGTTGAGAATGAAGCTCTTCAGCCACCTATACGACACTGTTCCCTGGCTAAGGTTGAATGGCAAAGGTGAATTCAAGTTTAAATTTGCATAGGGAGGGACGCAGAGTGAACCATGTGATTTTAAAAATGGCCAGAGCCTTTGACTTAGAAGCAGTAGAGAGGAAGCAAGCCCACTCCAGATAGAAGGAGCGGAGGCCTTCCTGGGCTTGATCACCAATGAGTCACCTTGTTAATATTTGATATGGCTCCACTTCAAAATCCTCCAGATACTACCAAGAGGAAAGTTACCATTTCCTGTGTTTTGGAAATACAGCACTGGGAACAATCTGCCAGATCGTGCCTAGCATCTGTGCTCTGTTGAGTGGGTCTGCCGCGAGGCAGAACTCCAGGGCTGACTGTAGCATGCATTCTTACAAAATGATCACCAGTTTATCACACACCAACTTGACTTTTTCTTAGGAGACATGAACAGATGTCTCTGCCCCAGATGGAGTTCTGACTGCAGGCCAAGAATGATTCCACCCCAATCTAGTTTAGTGAAGCGTTGAGTTTATTGGGTACATAACATAGCAGCGTGGATGAGGGGTTCCTTACAGGAGCCCTGGGTAGCTCCTGGGTAGAATCCTCACTGAAGAGCCCACTGGAGCACCGTGATTCACAGGAGCTGCCTCTCTGGTGCACAAACTGTAGGCAGCTCAGCCTCCAGGCAGCTCCTTCCTCCACAACTGTTAACTGCTTATATAACCTCGGGGAGGGGGAACTCTTGGTGAATTCTCTAAGTTTCTGTGGTTCTTGGGCCCTGTAAGTCTCATGACGCTTTCTTCTCCCTCACAAGAGCAGTGTTTTTATCTCCTAGGAAACAAAGGTAAGCAGTGGCAGACTGGGTACTAGGTGCTTCTTGGCCACTGCTTTGTGTTCCTGCCACACCCCCTGTGAGGCCATGGTGTCCCCTGTCATGGGCCTTTGGGGGTCCACTCTGCCTGTCATTGCTGCTTGTTGATCCTGTCACAGGCCGCTTTAGTGTTGAAAGTCATGCTGTCAGCTAAGCAGGTATCTGAGGCTCTTGTGTTTCTTTCGGGGAGGAAGGAATTTCTAGCAAAGAAGAACTTGGTCAGACGCATCTGGTAACACTCAGTTTCTGAAGCAACAGTGACCCAGGGCTGAACTGTCTGTCACCTCACCTGGTGTGTCAGGTGTGCACCTGGCCCTCACACCTGTGCCGTGGGTCCTGGCGTCTGTGCAGGATTCCTGCTCGTCAGGTGGGTCCACGATGAAAGGATGCTGCAGACGCGCAGATGCGGCTTTGAGAACTAAGTCTAGCCTTTCCGCGGGAGTCGTCCGCGTTGCATTGGGTTTTAGAGATCTCACTGCCCGATTTGAAAACTAGTACAAGCGGCTGTGCATAAACATTCTCTGAAAGAGAGGAGGTCGGCTCAGATGCCCATGGAGAATGTACGTACACGGAGAAACGAGCACAGGTTTCATCTCTCGTCCAGTTGCTTGCCGGTTTCATGTCTAGCTGCACATTCCATGGACGAGCAAGAAATGTAACTGAATATTCCTCACGGCGCCCACTTGATACTTGGCCCCAGGGAAGCCGAATAACCTTGGCATGTGATAACTTGATACGAACAGTGAGAGAAGCAGCAGCAAATCCATTTTCCACTTCCAGGACATGTGCATCATACTTGCCCGGTGTCGTTAAACTCCTGCATCATTTCTATGCCACACGAGGCGGTTTGTGTGGTAAACGACTGTAGGAATGTGGCTAAGGCACTTCTCATCTATCCTGGTAGAACTCTTATCTCGGCCCACGTTGGATTGGGGCGGGGAGTTAATTAACTTACATGGAGTCACACTGGATTTCTCCATAGGATTGGTCAGCTCCCAGTTCACTGTCACAGAATGTCTCTCTCTATACTTGTACTTGGGGAGCTTAAAAAAAAAAAAAAAGGAACCATCGTGTGTCACCGATTTTCCCTCCCATTAATTTTCTCAAGTCAGTTACCTTTAGAACCTGAACGGCCAGCCTGTCTTCTAAAACCTGTGCACAAGGCGACCTCTTTCTTTCCACCCAGTTGTAAGGTGACACTCTTGAGATTTTTTGTTGTTGTGCTCAATGATTTGAAATCCAAACCTTTTAAATTTTCTATTTGCATTAAATGTCATTCCGCTGCAAGATCACAAGTACAGTAGGTGTGCGGCCCCAGGAAACCCTATCCGTTAAGGATCCATTATACTATTACAGCAGCACACAGGCATCTCGGCAGCAGGGACTGCCAGCGCGAACCGCTTCGGTTCTTTTTTTTTTTTTTTTTTTTAGGAAATCTGACACTTAGCAGCCCGGTGCAAACTGCTGCTGGCTGCCTGGGTTTATTTTTGAAACCCGTTTTACTGAGTTGGAACGTGGTTGTTCATAGCTCTCCTCTTTGGTCGGTCCTTCTCCCCCTTCACACACACACACACACACACACACACACACACACACCCTCAGTGCACATTTACAGCTCCCATTGCAATTCTTGCATTTTAATTCTCTGCCAAAATAACTTGGGAGATGATGATCATGTGTTGAAACTCATCCGCACTGACATGCGTTAGAGAAATATAATGAAAAGCTTTCCTTTATATATATATATATAATATATATATATAATATATATATATATTATATATATATATATATATATTTCCAAGTAAAGCATTTAGCATCATTAAGGGAACTGCGAGAAATGTGTCATTAGGAAGGGGGAGGAGAAAGTGGAGGGGGCTGAGCTCAAATCTGGAGTGATCTGTTTGTTCCCTCATATAACAGTGAACCTGACACAGACTGGCATCTTAAGATACGGCTTGCTGGTGGGGACCCCCGTCTTCTCATAGGCTAGCAATAATGTTCAAAGACGTTGTTTGAATGCCTCCAAAATTAGAAATGAGCTGAGGGTCCTTTGGTCCTGTCCAGCTTCCTCCTGACCATGCACAGTCCACGCTCCTGCAAGCTCATGGATGCAGACTCAAATGGCTTCAGAGACGAAACCTGTGAAGATGCTCCTAAAAGCCAGTCTGGGTTTAAGGGATTTTTTTTTTTTTTTTTTAGAATTTCCTCCATCATCTCAGCATTTGAGGATGGGAAATCTTGAGTCAGCCACTCTTTCCAGTGAAATCCAAATGACATTCTGATTATTAGATAATTTAGATAGCTTCAGGTCCTGATTGCACTTTCTATAAGTGTTTAGAAAGAGAGAGGCAGTGAAGAAGAGAGCCTAAGCCTGTGAGCCACACCCCTGGGACAGCCCGTCGGCCCTCTGTGAGTTTACATAGCTCTCTGATAAAATACCCCCACTCGGGATCTCGCACTGGAAGAGAGTGCTTATCTGCCGAGTGAACTGCACATGCCCGGCCCCTCTGCCGGCTCACCTGTCTGCACATCTCCACTGAGCTGGGCAGGAGTTGAGAAATCACCTTTGCTTGCAAAGCAGCAAGGCACACATCCACAGCTTCAGCCCCTGCCTCCTTGAAGTGCTGGGGATTGGACCGGGGCCTTGCGCATGCTAGGCAAGTGTCCCCTGCCCCTTCCTCGACACTCCCAGTGACCTTTCTGCCCGCTATTGCTTCAGTTTACCAGATCAGGCCGAAACGTGTGCCAGATCTTCAGTCATCTTTACAGCTAAGTTTGAACTCTCTCGAGCAAAGTTAAAGTTGTCTTTAGCACCGTGTGGCCACAATCCAGTTCAGTTACTTGGGTTATATATAGAATTTGTTATCTGCCTTAGGAAAATGGGGTTCATCTCAGGAGTTTGCCATTCATGGCAGTATTCCATGGAGCATAACTAAAGTTCTGGAGGTAATTGCAAAAGAAAGTACTAAACACGATGTTTATTCCCATTAAACTTAAAAAAAAAAGTCTAATTTCCCATGAGCACAAATTGATAAATTATTGGACTATAACAAAAATGAAGCAGACAACAGCAAAATCCCTTAGTACATAAATATTTGCATCAGGAAGAGTCCGTAGTCCTGGTAAAGTGCGCTTTTCTTTAGAAGGCATTTGCATTTGTGATATTACTGTAGGACATGTTGAAACTGAGGGCATGACTTTAAGAATATTTGCTTCTAGCCAAGTCTTTTCAAGTAGACACTTGCAATTCAACATAGTGGAGAAAGGATGGCCTTAGAGAAATTGTCACACCGGAAAGGGAGGCTGATTCTTTCCATTTTTAACACTCAGTTGCAGAAAGAGAACAGTCCCCGGAGAAGTGGCAGTTTCCTCTGCAGTCAAAAGGAAGACAACACTCACCCTTTTCCACACCAAGGAGGCCTCCGTGCGCCCCGACCTGTGTCCATATGGCCCTGTGCAGACACTGACTCCATCCCATTTGAAGACCGGCCGCTTTCCAAACTGAAGGAGTCGGACAGGTGCTCGGCCAGTGAGAACCTGTACTTGGATGCTTTGTCCCTGGATGATGAACCAGAGGATCCGCCACCCCTCAGGAACTGCCTTGCCGAGGTCAGCCGGGGTTTGTGCTCTGAGGTCCCTAACAGCAGGAGGGGGCTGTCATCAGCTGCAGCCAGTGTCTGGCAGATGCCCCTCCCGGCAAGTTCCCCAGACAACCTGTGCCTTGAGCCCAGTGACCCTTTGCCAATGGAGACGGTTTTGTTTGGTGGGCCTGACCCTACTCCTGTGGTCAGTTCAACTTAGCCATCTTGCTGTGAGTTTAGAAGTGCTGGACTAGGGTCGCATGCAACATGAAAACTCTCAAGAACAAGTGTAGTCAACAAAACACAATAGACAAAATAAATGTGTATTTTCAACTTTTCTTGAAATCCTAATACAGTTTTCTGATTCTAGAAAACTAATGGCTGAGAAATAGTTCTGTATTAAGGAATTTCTTAACATTTAATAGATATCACTAAATGGCAGCTGCTGTAAATATTCTGGGCAAAGGGAAAAAGATCCAACAATTGAATCAACAAATGAGAGAATTAAAGAGAGCCACCAAAATTTCTGTGGCACAATGTCATTTATTTTCCCATAATTTTTGTTTGTTTTGTTTTGTTTTTTGAGACAGGGTTTCTCCATGTAATTTTGGTTCCTGTCCTGGATCTTACTCTGTAGACCAGGCTGGCCTCGAACTCACAGAGATCCCCCTGCCTCTGCCTCCCGAGCACTGGGATTAAAGGCGTGCGCCACCACCTCCTGGCTGATTTTGTTTTTAAAACTTCATTTTAAAAAACTGGTATAGGAATAGTGAGATCCTGTCTCAATAAAACCGGGATGATGGGGTGGGGACACTAGTATAGGAATCGTTACATGTGATCCAATTAACAGTGACTCTACTGGGTACTGTTCTTTCTAATACCTCAGACTTACAGGGACTTGCCTCAGATAGTGCTGAAATATGGGGACATTGTGTGAGTTGAATGTCCATGTTTCAAAATGCTGAGACCACAGGGTTTCGGGTTTCCAATTTTTATGCAGTTTGGGATATTTACATATTCATAATAAGGTTTCTTGAGGATAGGACTCAATTCAAACACAGAAATCACTTATGTTTCATATACACCAATGCCTGTAGCCTAATGGCAATTTTAGTCTATATGTTTATTTAATTATTTATTTATTTATTTATTTATTTATTTATTTATTTATTTATTTTGGTTTTTCGAGACAGGGTTTCTCTATGTAGCTTTGCACCTTTCCTGGAACTCACTTGGTAGCCCAGGCTGGCCTCGAACTCACAGAGATCCGCCTGCCTCTGCCTCCCAAGTGCTGGGATTAAAGGCGTGCGCCACCACCGCCCGGCCCTATATGTTTATTTTTTGTGTGAAACAAATGTCAGAAATGTTCAGGTTTTGAAGTATTTTAGGTTACAGATTTTTGGATAAAGGGATGCTCAACCACGTACGTCAGTCACGTCAGTGACGTCAAATATTTGCCTTACCCTCAGCAGTGTGTGTCAGGTTGGTAGAATGTCTGTTGGTAGGTAGGCCCTGCCACAGGTCTGCAGGCGATCTCTGGTCCAGCTTTGTAGCCGAGAGAGCCAAAGATCCAAGTGAGACCTTTCCTCAACTCTGTGTGGAGGAAACAAAGGCTTGCTGTCTGTGAGGAAGGACATGCTTCAGTGTGACTGTCCCAAGGAGTACGGCTTCAATACTGTCCAGTGATTGTTTCTTCCAGTGTGTCAGCATGCAAGTCTGTTTCTCAATAGACAGACAACCTTTGCCATTGTGTTGTTGACCACACAGCTCCCGCTGCTCTTAAGGGGAAGTCACTGTTGTTCTACTTCTGATCCTAACTAAGAATATTCAACAGCAAGCAGGAGCCCCTGCCCGGAAGATGCCACCCATACCAACCTCCATAGCAAGATTTGGAGCAGAGGACATTGGTCTCCCAACTCTCCACTCACTTTGTTAGCTTTCACGCCTCCACCAACATACCCACACTCGGACTTACCCGGGATGGCCAGTTCTTTGAACTTCAGTGGGGAGGTCCTCTACGGGAGTTCAGGAGAGCCGTTTACTCAACCAGCTTTAGAGTCAGTGTTCCTGGCTCAGGCAGGCCCCTCCCTCCCTGGGGAGGCTACAGAAGCTCTTGCCCTCCCATGATGCTGCGGATGCTGCTTTTACTGTTAAGACTTCAAAGGGCTCCGGGCAGTAGCCCAGAACTGGGCCTCAGTGAGCATTTTAAACCACATCTTAAGGGGCCAGAGCAAAACGAGTCACTTTAGCCCAGGCAGGATTCCTAGGAAGCCAAAAGCGACTGATTCTGACAAACATTTGTTTTTTACAGGAAGAAGAAAGTTGCAAGGGAAATCTTCAAAGGTAAGTAAAATTGATTGCTAAATTAGAAATCTTTCATTCTTAAGGTCCTACTGTTTTGATGCGGTGTTTATGGGTACTCTCCGGAATAGTTTACATTAAGTAGTTGCTATTAAATTATTGGCTTCGTGGATTTGTATTAGCAACAAAAGGAACACACGCTGATGTGTGTCTTATGACAAGAACTTTGCAGTGCTTGAAAAGGTCAGTTTTTCAAAGGTCTGTGGAAAACTTTCTTCTTATGGGCCGTTCAGAAAACCGCTCCTCTCAGGAGGCATTGCTCCTGGTACATGGGGGATTTGTTGTTACAGTCCTTCCTGCGGTGATCCCCAGAGGAAACAGACTGGAGCTGCGGCCCTTCGTGTTAGCTGCACACCAGCTTCCCGCTCGAGAGCCCATGCTCTCTGGTTTCTGCCTTTTCTTCCTTCTGTACATGGAGACACGTTATCTCTATCCCATCTATTTCTCCGGCAGTTACTTTCAGTAGCCCTCCTCCTTTTGGTCTGTGATCTTGGAGGCTGTAAGTGACCACCTCCTTTGGAGCCTACGTTGTCTGATGTCCACGCAGCCGACAGAGTTGTCTGGGCATGGTCCTGCCCTTCTCTGGTCTTCCCTGGGCAATGCAAAGTATACCTGAGGGCTTGGGTAGTCCGGAAGTAATCCTCGTATGCCTCTTACTGCTCTGTTTCACTGGGTCTGGGACTTAAGTGCCTTGGGCCTCGGTCGCCTTATCCACACATAGGAGGGTTTCAGATGCTTGAACGATTTTGTTGTTTTATTTTGTTGGAGAGTTTCAGATTCTTGAAAGATTGTGCTGTTGTATTTTCCTTGTGCAGTTTACATGTGGGAGCGCACAGGAAGCCAGTCAGAATCTGACACAGAAGCAGCCCACCCAGTTTAGCTGCCCCTCCAACTGCTCTGCCCATTCCCAGCAGCATCCACAGCTCTGTGTCCAGGTGAAGGCTTTGAGCCGTTTGCTGTTGGTAGTCCAGGCCTCCCCATCTCTCTGGTTCTCTTTTGCACTCTGTTTTTAAATCTTATTTGCTTCTGTTGATTTCAGAAGGAGTCAACGTGGGGGCTGTGCATTTTAAGTAGCATCAAAATGTTCAAAACTGTGAAGGTGCCGACCCCCTCCCCTGGCCATGCACCGTGCGAGTTCTAGCCGTATGGTGGGTCCTGCCCTATCTCTTATATCAGGAGGCACTTGAACATGCTTCCTCTGTGTCCTAGTTTCGTTTCATCAACATGGCTGCTTCTAAGGTCCATGCCCCTCCGTTCTTTCTCATCTCTGTGCTCCTCCATCCAGCTAACCCCAGGGGCACAAAGCCCTCACCCGTGGCCGCCACTGTGGTTCTGTGTAGCAATCATTGAGCATTCAGACTTGCTCATGGAGGAGCCCCAGTCTGGCCTGACTGTGATCACCAGGCTCTGTGGAGGGGTGATCTGTGCCCTGGGTCTGGGATCCCCTCTGACATGGCCAGGGCTAAGACAGAACCCTAGGTACACACTGTCTGTCAAGGGAAGGGAAACTGATCTAGCAGGATGGTAAGTTGGTGTCTGCCTTGCCTCCCACTTCTGCTGCAGTTGGAGTGACTCCGGGCCACAGAGGTTCTGTCACCTGAGGTGGTGGGCACACCCAGTCTCCAGTCTCTGACCATTTGTTTGCCCTGGTGGCTAGGCAAGCTGCATGACTACTAGCCCAGCCACCTCCTGACTTGTCCAGTATGGCACCCCACCACCTCTGGGGAGACTGAAGAGCAGGTTGGAAAGCATTCAACAAATTTACGTCGGATTGAAAGATGAGGAGTTAAAATGCTTGCCCTGAGGATCTGCACCCATATGCATATATGCACTGGGCGATGGCTACCAAGGTCCAGCTATTGTGACTCACCTGTCTTCCCTCTTCACTGTTGTTTGTGTGTCGGAGGGAGTTTTCCTCCTACAGAGGACAGAAAGAACACACAGAGAGAGAGAGACCACTTGCCTATAGAGAGGAAAGCGGAGAGAGGAGAGTACGCCCTCATACCGAATTGCGTGGGCTTGATTGGAATCTTGTTTGAAACAAGACTGGAAGCTGACCACTTCCCTGTTTTCTCCCACCTCTTCCAAGTGGCCTTTGGAGACTGTTAGTCCTTCAAGCCAGTGGAGGATGAGGCTGGGTGAAAAGAGATGGGGACCTATAGATGTTTCACCAGACTCTCTCTCTCTGCCGCATCCTACGGCTCACTGTAGTTAGAGATTAGGGCGTGTTCATCTGCACGGGTTGATGGAAGCCAGTAGAGGATAATGCTCCTCAGTGGGCTGAGTGGCCAGACCACAGCCTGGAATTAGCTGTGACCGGGTAGATAAACCATGTATCTGTGTAGCCATTGCAGCTGGGGGGGGGCGGGGGTAAGCTCTATTAAATTCAGACCAAGGCAAGGCTGTAGGCACAATTGCAGAGCAGTACAACTGTGGACATTCATGGGGTGAGCATATCAGCCACCCAGGATATCGAGTGGCTGACCTGATTTTTTAAGAGGTAGGTAGAGGCGGGCACCTCCGTGGGTACGTCTTGTGTAGAGCACAGCCCAGAGCTGACACCAGCTCTCCTTCTTTCCCCAGGGCTGTGTCCGTGTCCTGTATGTCTGAATTCCAGCGTCTGATGGACGTCTCCCCATTCCTGCCTGAGAAGGGCCTGCCGTCTGCCAGCAGCAAGGAGGATGTCACTCCGCCCCTGTCCCCCGATGACCTGAAGTACATCGAGGAGTTCAACAGCAAAAACTGGGACTACACTCCCCCCAGGACTGGGACTGATAGGCCTCCAGACCCCTGGGCAGACAGGACCGAGGTGGGGCGGGTAGGACAGGAGGCCACCACAGAGCCTTTCCCTGACTCCTCCTGGTACCTGACCACAAGTGTCACCATGACGACGGACACCATGACCAGCCCGGAGCACTGCCAGAAGCAGCCCCTGCGGAGCCACGTCCTCACCGAGCAGTCTGGGGTGCACGTATTGCACAGCCCACCTGCCATCCGCCGGGTGGACAGTCTAGTGTCGGGCGGGGAGGGCCGGAGCCGAGGGGACCCCGAGGGCCCCTTCCCCGTGAGTAGAGCGAGAGGGAACCTGGCAGATGCCAAGGGAGGTCACCCGGAACCCGTGCTCAACAGGTGGCCTTGCGCCCCACCCAGGCACCCCCGAGACTATGTGGAGGGGTCCCTCCGCCCCCTAGACAGACCCGTCTGCCCCTCCCTGGGGTTCACCTCCCCCCTGCACAGCCTAGATATGTCTAAGAACATGAGCGATGACATGAAAGAGGTGGCCTTCTCTGTCAGGAATGCCATCTGCTCTGGTCCCGCTGAGCCACAAGTCAGGGATATGGCCTGCCAGACCAACGGGTCCAGGGCCGCAGGGACACAGACCATCCAGACAATCAGTGTGGGCCTGCAGACTGAGGCCCTGCGGGCCGGCGCCGGTGGCGTCGGCGGCGTCACCAGCAGCCCCCACAAGTGTCTCACACCAAAAGCCGGAGGCGGCACCACACCCGTGTCTTCTCCTTCCCGAAGCCTTAGAAACAGACAGGTGGCCCCTGCCATCGAGAAGGTGCAGGCCAAGTTTGAACGCGCCTGCTGCTCCCCAAAGTATGGTTCCCCCAAGCTTCAGAGAAAGCCCCTCTCAAAAGCTGACCAGCCAAATAGCAGGACCTCACCGGGCATGGCCCAGAAAGGGTTCAGCGAGTCGGCCTGGGCTCGCTCCACCACCACCAGGGAGAGCCCTGTGCACACCACCATCAACGATGGCCTCTCCAGCCTCTTCAACATCATCGACCACAGTCCCGTCGGGGTGCGAGCCGGGAGCCGCTCTCGCTCAGCGGAACCTCGCCAGGAGCTGGGTCCAGGCCAGGAAACGGGCACTAATTCCCGAGGGAGGTCGCCCAGCCCCCTAGGGGTGGGCTCAGAGACGACGTGCCCGGGGGATGGTGGAGAGAGCACACCGGTGAGACAGGACTTATCCGCGCCCCCCGGCTACACACTCACTGAGAATGTGGCCCGGATCCTCAACAAAAAGTTGTTGGAGCATGCCTTAAAGGAGAAGCTAGCCAGCACCCACAGCCCCTCAGGTCTCACCAGCGACAGCCACACCGGAGACGCAGGACCAGCTGAACCAGGATCCATGGAGGTAAACTGGGTACTGCCCCATTCATTGCCCATCAGCTCTGCCTTTAGCAGCCTAGCATTGGAAGCCTGGGGTGGATCCTGGGCAGTGGTTTCAGGAGTCCTTGTAACTGGGCAGGGATGAAGCGAGCTGGGAAATGGACCAGGCAGAAAGAGAAACCTTGAGTAACTTATAAGAAAGTTGACTTTTACTGTCCTCAAAATTGTGAGGACGTGGTTTGGTCTGACTCTGTCCTCTGGTCTGGAATTTGTCTTTCTCTCTTGGTCTGGGATTTGTCCTGGGGTATACTTAGTTCCTCTCTGTGTGACTTGGTGCAAGTGTGAAAACTGAGTGAGCGGAAGCCGTGTGTGCCTGTCTGGTCAGGACTTCTCCACACTGCACATCTTTATGTGTGGCTTCCTGGGGGGGGGCATGCTATAGTGTATTTGGACCACACAGACACAAACTTCTTTGATTGGGAACTACAAGAATAGCTTTTGGATTCTCAGGCCTCCTCAGTACAGAGTTTGTCATCTTATGAACCACCCTTCACTGGAATCAGGGAATGGATAAAGTAAAAACTGTGCCCTAATAGAATATGGCAGTGGCAACTGAATTCTATTGACGCATATGCCCATATGTGTTCTTACACTGGGAAAAACAAAAACAAAAACAAAAAAAAAAAATGAACGAACAAAAAACACACACGCAAACAAGGGCACCCACGGGCATGGTGGTCCACAGCTTTAGGGAGACAGAGGCAGGTGTATCTCTTTGAGTTCTAGGCCATCCAAGGCTACATAATGAGAACCTGTCTCAAAAGAAAGAAAGAAAATCCCATGCCCACAGCAAGTGATGACAGCAGCGGGGATTTGCGCCTCACTGTCAAGGCCTCGCTGACAGAGCAGGTCTGTCCAGTCAGTGATCACATGACTGCAACTCCTAGGAGCCTGACTCTGCATGTGTGTTCATGAGCCTCGTCCAAGCCCAGCCACTCCCATGTCCAGCAAGGGCAGGGGCAGAAGACAGCAGGACGCTCCCAGGCTGCCCACCGCGTGCCCACTTGCACGGAGTCAGCTCTGGCTTCCCGTGTGACGTGAGGAGAAAGGTGTGCCTCCTCTGCCGCTTGCCCCACACTGCTCACAGGTTCCCTGTCCAGCCCTTGGGGGAGTATTCAAAATAGAGAGTTTCCACCAGAAGGAGGTCAGGCCATGCTGGTTTTGACAGTTACCTATAGAAACGGCAATCCCCTGAGCTGCTCTTCCCAAGGTCTGAGTTTTAGGGACAGGTTTGCCACGTGCTCTGCCAAGAATGGACAGCACAGGATAAGAGTTCTCAGGTAACAAATGGTGTCTCTTTTGATATTTTGTACCAGCAAACCTCAGGAGCCCTCAGATAAGTTCCTGTGGCTTGGGAGGGTCTGTGTGTACATGAATACTCTGCCTTCAGTTACAAGAGAGCTTGTTTTAAAGCATTGTCCATTGGCTGTCTTGAGTTTCTGCTCTTATTAGAGGCCAAGTAGAAATTAAGTTTGGGAACCAAAGAACCTTTGTATTCTTGACAGCAAATGCTTAGAGCAACTGGGTGACGTGGAGGTTTAATAGTTGATAACACATAGTTGATGGAGTCAGCGCCTTGGGGGTGCAAAACTCACGACGTCACTGCAGGTCACTCTGCACGGCCCTTATTCTCCGAAAAGCACCTGTGCCGAGCCTCGCACCCCCCTGCACCCCTCCACCCCCCACCCCCTACCCCCCCACCTTGTTGGCTCCCAAGCAAGCTGAGTGTCGCACAGGCACACAGCCAGTTTCAGGGGCCAAGAGCCCACGGGGAGACTCACCGGCAGCGTTTCAAGGCCGTGGGTTCGTCTTGCCCTTTCTCTCAGCAGTTTGCCTGTTCTGGGTGCCAGCAGAACCAGTCCTGTTTGGATGGACCCCACGTAATAGGCCCGTTGGGAATCACGTCTCACCTCGGTGACCTTGTGGCAGGTCTGGCTTTCATGCCCCGAGCCGCAGAATCGCTGGTGTTTGCCTAGCCCGTGCCAGGCACCCTGTGTAGCATGTTACTGGGGTCTCAACACATGAGAGACAGGAAGCGTCCCTTCTGTGCTTCCCTCTCACCCCTCAAGTGACCCTGGCCTCTCTCTCTCTTGAAGCTTGGCAGCAAAGGCAGAGAAGTGGCAAGAGAGCGATCTGGCATCCTTCCCTCCCAGAGCTAAGTGGACTGGGGTACATTCGCGCACAGGCAGGTGTAGCTTGTGGTGAGCAGAACAAGCCAGGCTGTGTATCCAGACACACCACTACACCCCTCACATACGTGCTGTCAGAGAGCTGGGGGGCCACTGCCTGTCCCTGGTTCTGCTTCCTTCTTCAGTCTGTTGGCACATGGCAGGAGACAGTCCTGTGGGCTGAGTGCCATGGCCGCCGCCTCCTGCCCGTACCCTGCCTGCCTCTGAGTGAACTCGGGGACCACCGTTCTCTCCTGGAGGCCGTCTTAGAGCAGGGACTTCTGTTTGAAACATACTTTCCAACGGACTTGTTTTTCTCTCCTTTCTCTGCCTGTCTGTCCAGAACCAAACTGTCTTACTAACTGCCCCATGGGGACTCTAGCCCTGCCTGCCTCACACTGTAAGTGCCTCCTTCTCTCTCTCGCTTCCGCCTGTCCAGAGAGTTGTATGTGTAGCTCATGTGCTCATGGTTGTCATCCATCACCATCTGTGGAGATCCACTCTCACCCCCCAGGAATGGACCCCGAGTACAGATACCCCGCTTTGCCTGCTCCAGGGTTGACTACTTAGCTTGTAGATGCCACTGGGGTTTCTCCCGTCCTGGAGTTTGCAGTTTGAGCAAGAGAGAAACATTGGCTAGGAAGGACCGTCTCAGGCCCTGCCTGGAGGAGCCTTTGAACCCCGCTTCTGTTGGTTTTAGACCCACCCACCACGGCTCACTGGCATTTCAGTTGCATATGTGTGCTGTGGTGTGCTGGGGTGTGGTGTGCATAATGTGTTGAGCCTTCTCGCTCATTTTTTTTTTTTTTCAAACAATCATGCCAGAAAGAATAAACTCAAATGTCCTTGGTCCTTCCAAGTACGTCTACTGGTGAAAAAGTAAGTCCTTGATAAGTATCAATGAATAATAATACTCTGAATGAATAATAACAGAGACATCTCTGTTGCCTGTATTTTTGAGAACTCAGCATGGCCGTCGGAGCCTGAACTGAGTGAGACCTATGAGAAAGTACACGTTGTGGTTTGAGTCGGGGATGTAGTCACCCTCCTAATCTACCTGAAGTTAAGAACTGAAGCAGAGCCATGCTGTACGTGGTGGCGCACACCTTTAATCCCAGCACTGGGGAGGCAGAGGCAGTGGATATCAGTGAGCTTGAGGCCAGCCTGGGCTACATAACAATGTCAAGGTCAGCCAGGGCTACATAGTGAGACTCTGTCTTGGGGCTAGGGGAGACATAACCACCATCAGATAGAAGTCATGTCCCCATAGCAGGGGCAGGGGCTGAATGGCCAAGAAATTGGTGGACAAGACCATTTCCACACAGCTACCCCACCGGCTTCTGAGTAAAGGACAGCATCGCTCATTGTGTGTGCTGGTGTCTTACTAAGGAAATGTTAGTTTCCTTGACATTGTGGCTGCACATTTTTTTTTCCCTGCACGAACAGGTGCTAGTGAGAGGGTTTGATGGTCTCTGGGAAGAGCTGGTTCTATTCAGCTTCAGTGGGAAGAGGGCCTGGATAGATCCGTAGCAGCAGCCACACCGATATTCAGCAAACATGCACATGCTCACTCCTGTAGTAGTGGGAGCAGGGACGTGGATCTCACAAACCGTACCCACCCTCCTCCAGGTACTGTGAGTTGAGGCAACGAGACAGAGATACGGCACCACCTTGACCTCACGCGTATCCACGTGGTAGCTATAGGCACATCCTGGCTGTCACAGTACTATAAGTATAAATGGCCCAGGGAAGAGCCTCCTAGGTCAGTTAGGAGGCATCTGATGGAATGGTCTCAGTGTTAATGTTTCCTTCCTTGCTGTCCCCTCAGGGATGAGGGGAGGATTCTACCCCATTACTCCATTGCCCTTGCAGAAGCCTGTGGGTCCCTTGCCGCCCTCGGGTCATGACATCCTCACTGGCCATCTCTGAGCGTCCTTGGTCATGTTCTCATCTTCTCCATCGACTGCCCACTGGACACAGCATCTGTCCCTCCATCTCTGCTGTTCCTGATCTCTTCATTCTGGGTCCTTCATTGTCTGTCATGTCTAGATCTCCCAGTTCACCTCTTGACTTCCATTGTGGGGCCTTATTCCTCGACATCCTCTTTGTGCCTTTCATCATGGTACTATACCTCCTCACGTTTTGTGTGAGCATCACACTGCGTTGTGACCCAGCTCCCCACCTTCCTGTGTGTTAGTAACTTCCAAGTTTGGACATCCCCGTTCCCTGACATGCAGGCGAGGGACACGTAGCACCACATTCCCTTTAAACAAGCCAGCGGCCACAAGTGATCTGCACCAAGACTGAATGCTGTGTGTCACGTGGTCAGCAGCCCTCAGAACGTTACAGTGGCCGAAACACAAACACACGAGCACTGTCTTGGTACCAGTTTGTAAGACCGCCGCCGCCGCCATGGTGACGAGTCATTAAAGAAAACTAGACCTCAATTAAAATTTCTGTCTGCAACATTTTTTCCCCACACATTGTGGGAGTTTGTTTAGCCTTCTGCCAGTCAGCTTGGAATAAACAGTGGCAGAGTTCTGTTTGAATCCCGTTGCTGATACAACTGGATGCCACCCCAGGTCCCTGTGGGGCCCCCTGTAGACTTGAGATCCTGTGAGACTAGCTCAGTAGCTGAAGGGCTCCTTCAAGGGGCTCAAGGATGGGGCTGGGACAAGGTGACCCCCATTGTTTCCTCATCATCTCTGTGTTCCAGCTCCGGAGATGCCCTACACGCAGACACAAGTCCCTGTGTTTTGTTGTATTTTTGTCACAGCGTAAAAAGGTCACGGTCATTCATGTGGAATGTTTTCCTGATCACTTTTAAGTTACTCCCCGTGCATGCCATAATCACTGAGATGCTGAAGCCACCTGGGCTGTTCCATTTGACTTCCGTGTGTGTCTGAAGTGTGTTGGGGCCATTGCCCATGCGGACGCTGCAGGTCTGAGTAATGCTGTCTCCCTCTCTGAAGGAACTACCTTGTTCTGCACTCGCGCCATCCTTAGAGCCCTGCTTCTCCAGGCCAGAGAGACCAGCAAACCGCCGCCTTCCATCCCGCTGGGCCCCGCCTTCCCCCACCGCCTCCCAGTCTCAGTCACCTGGAGACCCGGTGTCAGTGTCCTTGGAGGAACACGGTGAGGAGGAGCCACCCGAGGAGAAGCCACACCTGTGACGTGATGCAAGCTTGCATGGATTATCACCGGAATAATTCACTGTAATTTTGCATACCCAGACCATCAGTCACCATCCACCAAACCTCTGCCCCCAAAGGAAAGATGTAGCTTTCTCAAGGTCCAAGGATGTTTTTTTTAAAAAAACACACGGCTGCTGAATGTTCAACCTGGTAAACTGAGATGTTTCGGGAATGAAACAGTAAACGTGCCTGTAATAATTTTTTCATAGCTCAGAAAACTATTTTTGTCTCCATCTTTTTTACACACAATATATTAAACAAAAAAGGGTAAATAAGGTATAAATAGATTTAAGAGTTTTAAAATGTACATCTTAAGAGATTCCAAACACCCTTGTTCTTGATCCTAACTGCCTCTGTTAAATTTGCACTGTTCCATTTTGGTTGGGTTTCTCCATATTGAGTTCAGAGTGTTCTAAGTTAAGTTTTATTTTGTCCAGTGCTGAGTTTTTTAGGAGTCTTTTTTAATGCTTCAGACTGTCCAACTCAGTAAACTCTTTTTAGTGAAAAGGCCATGAGGCCAGAAGACACAAGAGTGTCCATAATCTGGAAGGATGCAGATCAACATGTCTGAGAATGTACGGAGCCCCTCCGATGACTTAAGACTCACTGTATGACCTATATACTCCGCCTGCCGCACGTCTTCGGGCACCTGTACATACCCTGCTCTTGTCCCTGCCCGCACCTGCGTGTGCGTCGGTCTGATCCACTGTAACTCATTGTGGAGTTCCTCGTACTGTACGGTTCCTGTCCGTCCCCCTGTCCCAATGAGACAACAGCCCCATTTTTAAATTATTGTTCAAACATTAACTGGCAGTGTACAAAGCTCACTCGACATTTTCTTGTTTAAGGGAAAAGCACTACAGAAAATCCTGAGGATGCCAAATTGAGACAAATGATGGTGCCTCAGAGTCTGTCTGAGACCATGATGATATAGAAATAAAGCCCTTACAAGGTCTTGGTGTCACAGTTCACTGGCTCCTCCCTCTCCCCCCACCCTTTGTCTTCTATAGCTCTGAATGGGAAGTTTCCCCAGGTTTTCTGTAGCTGGCAGAGTGCAGCCAAAGGCTGTAAAGAAGGGGACCGGCTACCCATCTCCTGGGGCCGCATACTTGTGAGATAGTATTGTAACTTTCCTGGACTCTGAGGGTCCTGGGAAATTCTCACCACAGATGCTAGAGCTGGGAAGGGCCACGGCAAGGTGGCTCCGAAGAAGGATATGTGGTCAACCTCTTCCCTTCTAATCAGGAAAGGGAGTAAGCAGCCCGCAGCTCTGTGTGTTATTCATCTCCACTGCAGACATGCAGCCCAGCATCCTGGTGTCGGGGGTGGTGTGAGGCTGGAATTATGAAGACACTGCTGGAGAGCACAGACCTATTCAAAAAGGCCCGAGCTGCTGGCTTTGACGATTCCGTAGCCCAACGGTTCTCTTCTTACAAAGATGAGGTCATAAGGCCTCCTCCCAGGGTCCCACAGTTCCTCCTTTAAATGGTTTCCAAAGACAAGTGTTGGTGCAGAGATGGGGCAGTTGGAACCTTGGCAGCATGTTGGTGGAGACGTTAAGTGATGCTGCCACCGTGGAAGACAGCATAACAATCCCTTTAATCCTCAAACACAATCACTGCATGGTCAGCTATCTGGTGGCGGATACACGAAGCTTCTAAGTTAAAATGAGACTCCTATAGATACCTTTACACTGCTTTTCACTGGAGCATTATTTATAACAGCCAAAAAATAAAAATAGAAATAACACATATGTCCACCCGCAAGTGAGCAGAGAAACAAAATGTGTATTCACAGTGGAATGAATATTAGCTAGCAGCAAGAAAGGAAGACACTGTTGTACATTCTTCATTGTGGGTGAGCCTTGAAGACCTAGAAATGAGGTAAGTCCGTCAAAAATAGTTGTATGATTTCCATTCATGTGATGTTTACTAATGCAGTCATTCATAGAGACAGATTAACATAGTGGTTACTGGGGGGTTGAAGGCAGAAGAGATCCCAGTTAGCATGAAATGGTGGCAGGGTTTTGTTTAGGATGAAGGTAAAATGCTGGAAGTGGGTAGTGATGGTCACATTGTCCAATAGTGAGGATACACTTGATGCCACTGGGCTAACACTTAAAAGAGCTAACATGGAGCCAGGCGGTGGTGGCACACGCCTTTAATCCCAGCACTCGGGAGACAGAGGCAGGTGGATCTCTGTGAGTTCGAGGCCAGCCTGGGCTACCAAGTGAGTTCCAGGAAAGGCGCAAAGCTACACAGAGAAACCCTTTCTCGAAAAACAAAAAAACAAAAAAACAAAGAGCTAACATGGTAAATCTTTTGCACATTTTACTACAAGAAAGCCTTTTTAATGCAGAAAATTAAAATTTCACATAACCACACTAGATACAGCGACAAACAACTTATCAGCAAGTGGGTATGTTGTTGGAGCTGGGGTGTGGCTCCATGGCGGAGTGTTCCTGGTGTGTTTGAAGCCGCGGGATCAGTCTCTAGCCCTAGAGACAGAAAGAGATGTCGACAGGTGCACACGCGCATTCTTTCAGTTGGAGCCAGCGATGAACTGAGTCTCATAGCATTTGTCAGGACTACTGTCTCCAACCGTGCGCCCGCTGTATCTTAACCTTCAGACAAGCATCCTGAGTATTGGTGGTGATGATCCCCAGCACGCCTGTTACTTTGGGGGTTCCTAGAGAAAGAGTTTCCAAAAAGCTCAGACTTGATGGTCCTTATAGTACATCATGCTGTGCTATTCCAAAGCTGCTTGAGCCAATCATGGTGACAGGCTGGCCCTGCAAAGGAGTCTGGGTGCTGTCAGAGGGAAGAGGGTACCTGGAAGGTAATACAGGCTGTGTGCTGCTACAGAACACCCCCAAAGTTGCAGGAACAAGCTCTGGTCACCAGGATCGTGCCACGTGATTAAAAGAGGTAAACTTCCCAGGCACAGCAGGGCCTGGGTTGGTGCAGACAATATAAGCACCATTTCATTGTGGATGAGGGAGAGATAGGGGAAGCTTTCATAAGAACAGCCTCATCAGGCAGCTGGCTAGTTGCAGACCTCCATGAACAAAGCCATCTGGAACCTCCAAATACTTAGGTCTATTATGGAGCCGCTCAAACTTTAAAAGGCAAGACAGGATGATGGAATCACTTCCCACTGCTCTGTCCAGATGGATGCGAAGGCAGTTCTGTGGGTTTGGGGTCGGCTACAAAAGCAGAGCAGCTGTCTGCAGGGAAGGGCCCAGGGGAGGCATCTCCACCAGTCATCATTCATGGGCCAGCTGTTTTCACGTCCTAAAGAAAGATGTGGCAGATTCCTGAGACCCAGGAAGCCAGACTCGCCCATCAGCATGCCCTACACAATGGAGGATGGCAGCTCCAGCAGCCTGGAGACCTTAACAAACCACAGTCAAAGCAGGGGTGGGAGCTGCATGCTGGGTCCTCCATTTTTGCTCTAAGAGATAACGAGCTATGGTAAGGTTTTTAATATTATGTATCTAGTTTTTGTATATGTGCACGTAATTCTAATTTTTTTTTACTCTTTTCTATAAAATGACCTAAGAGGTTTGCAGATCCTTAATTTCTCAATTTTTTATTGAATACATTTAAATGTTTTGGTACATGCAGTGAAATGGTCGCTGTGTCAAGCAAATCAGCACGCCAAGCTCACGGGGTAGCGTCTCCCACCCTTTGTGGAGAGAGCACCTGAAATGCACTCTTCTATTCCCTCTGGATTTTTTTAAAGAGCATCTCTCCATGTAGCCTAGCTGGCCTTGAACTCCGTCCTCCTGCCCCAGCCTCCCCAATGCTGAGATTGCAGGTGTGTGCCACCATACCTGGTTCTAGACTAATTCTTTTAGCAAAAGTCCCAGACACAACTCGGTGTGTCACTCCAGCCTTTATATCAAGTATTGGCACTCCAGATTATCAAACTTGGCGGTTATTGCGCACGTTCATGTCCTCTAAAGGCAACTGAAAAGTGCAGCTGCTTGCTTCTGTTGTCTAATATGTTGCTGTTTTTAAGTTGTGTTAAAGTATGTGTAGTATAAATTTTACCATTTAAACCTTTTGTGTTTTTTGTTTTGTTGTGGTTGTTGTTGTTTTGAGACAGGGTCACTATATATCTTTGACTGTCCTGGAACTCTCTCTGTAGACCAGACTAGCCTAGAACTCAAGAGATCTGCCTGCCTCTGCTCCCAAGTGCTGGATTGAAGGTGTGTGCCACCACACCAGGCATTTAAACCATTTTAAAAGGTATGTTTTAGTAGTAGTGAATGCACAATGTTTTGCCAAGCACTACCATGTCTTGCAGACACTCCACAAAACCCCAGATGCATGAACTGTGCCCATTCCCTGCATGCATGAATCTGCTCTTATTCTCCAGGCTCTTACTTAGGAAATCTCACATAGGTGGTATTTTGTATGCTATGTGGCCTCCTGTGTCTGGCCTTTTCACTTAGCATAGAGTTTCCAAGGTTCATCCGTGTTGTACAAGTAGCAAGACTTCCTAGTTTTTTTTTTTTTTTTTTTTTTTTTTTTAATTTTACAACACCATTCAGTTCAACATAATAGCCACAGATTCCCTGTTCTCCCCCTCTCGCCCCCCTCCCCCCAGCCCACCCCCCATTCCCACCTCCAGATCAAGGTCTCCCCGAGGACCGGGGTCGACCTGGTAGACTCAGTCCAGGCAGGTCCAGTCCCCTCCTCCCAGACCAATCCAAGTGTCTCTGCATAAGTCCCAGGATTCAAACAGCCAACTCATGCAACGAGCCCAGGACCCGGCACCAATGCACAGCTGCCTCCCAAACAGATCAAAGCCAAATGACTGTCTCACGCATTCAGGGGGCCTGATCCAGTTGGGGGCCCCTCAGCCTTTGGTTCATAGTTCATGTGTTTCCATTCATTTGGTTATTTGTCCCTGTGCTTTATCCAACCTTGGCTTCAACAATTCTCGCTCATATAAACCCTCTTCTTTCTCACTAATTAGACTCCCAGTGCTCCACCAGGGGCCCAGCCGTGGATGTCTGCATTCAGATTCCTCAGTCCTTGGATGGGGTTTATGGCACAACTATCAGGGTGTCTGGCCATCCCATCACCAGAGTAGGTCAGTTCCTGCTGTCTTACGACCATTGCCAGCAGTCTTTTGCAGGGTATCTTTGTGGATCTCCGTGGGCCTCCCTAGCTCTCTGCTTCCTCCCCTTCTCACCTTCTCATGTGGTCTTCATTTACCATGGTCTCCTATTCCTTGTTCTCCCTCTCTTTTCTTGATCCAGCTAGGATCTCCCACTCTCTTTCCCTCGACCGTCGCCCTTCATTGTTCCAACTCATGACCAGGCTGTTCATGTAGATCTCGTCCATTTCTCCGTGTCTTTTTTTGGGGTCCCGTTTTCCAGGTAGCCTCACTGGTGAGTAGCAGTCCAGTCATCCTTGTTCCACATCTAGCATCTTCCTATGAGTGAATACATACCATATTTGTCTTTCTGAGTCTGGGTTACCTCACTCAGGATGATTTTTTCTAGATCCATCCATTTGCCTGCAAACCATATGATGTCATTGTTTTTCTCTGCTGAGTAGTATTCCATTGTGTATATGTGCCACAATTTATTTATCCATCATTGTAGGGAGCTGGTACACAACCAAGAGGCTTCCCTAGGAAGGTGCCGTTTGCGCATGCGCAGGGGTAGGGCGTGTCTAAACAAAATGCTGTCACTAGGCGGGAAGATCCTGATCAAAGTTGCTGTGGGGAGGCAGATTGAGCTCTGTATTAAGGTCACTGTGGCTGGAGGAAGGAGTAAAGGGCTCTAGAGTGGGTCAGAGGAGAAATTGGAGCGTGGGGAAACCTGGTGGGTCCACAGGGAGGGGTAGGGTACCAGGCTTTCTCTATTGGGCCACCAACCAGGCTCCTTTCTGGCCAGCTCTTTTAACTTGTTTCTCTTCGTCTTCCTTTTGCCTCCGGCCTTTTTGCTCTTCTTTCTTTCTGTATATTTTACGTTCACTGCTTCTGCGTCTGGCTGACTGGCAGCTGCCTGGCTCCTTGGCCCAGGTGTGCCCCTCACTCTCTCCCCCTTCCTCTCTCTCGTTCTTCCTCTCCAGAGCCTAGATTTCTCCTATTTATTCCCTCTGCCTGCCAGCCCTGCCTAGCCTTTCTCTGCCTAGCTATTGGCCATTCAGCTTTTTATTAGACCAATCAGGTGCCTTAAGGGCAGGTAAGGCGAAACGAATGCAACACATCTTTACATAATTAAACTCACATCCTACCCTGTTAAACAAATGCAACACATCTTTACACAGTTACAGTAGTATTCCACAGCATAAACAAATGTAACACATCTTTGCCTAGTTAACTCTTCCCCAACAGGTTAGGGTTTTCTGGATGGGAAAACAAAGGCACTGGCAGATGATAAGCAAAGGAGTTCCAGAGTGTTGTAAGCAGAGGAAGAGGAAGAGGTGGGGCCTCCAGGTCTGAGACTGTGGTGCTGAGAAGACAGGGAGGCAGGCAGGCTGGTTTGGGCAGGGTTTCTGCCTTTGCTAAAGTCAGGTTCACAAAAAACCAGGGCGGTGGAGGCTGCTGCAGAGTACCCACACACTGACTAGGGAACCCAAGAGCCACCTCCAGTTGCTCAGTGAAAACCCTTATTTATTCTTCTGCCACCTCCGTGGCCTGGCCACCTTCTTAAGAAGCCTGCTCCTCTCTGAGCCTTTCCCTCAAGGCACAAGCTCATGCAGCTAGGCTCTTGGGCCTTTTGTGTTGTGTTCTTTTAAGGTTAGGCACTTGTAAGCAATTATTGGACATTTGTAAATGCCAAATAATAATAATTAGCAAAAGCAAGTATCATTGTTTGTTTGCTTGCTTGCTTGTTTTGTAAGGGGACAACTGGGGTCTCCGGATGTAGGGATGTTTGGAGAGAGCTACAGTGGCCCACTTATCAGTGCTGCAATACAATCTGAATGATATGGTAGCAAAGGGATCCTGGCCTTGTTTTCCTAGCCCAGTTCCCGTGAGGTTGGGACAGCCTATCCCATGGCAAAGACTGATGTTCCCTGATTTCCTAGCAAGCTACTAACCCTCAGCAAGGCCCCAGGAAAACACACAAACCCCAGTGTCCCTATAGCGATCCTGGAATGAATTTACATTCATCAATGGCTCTGGGTTTCACAAGCCAAACCCAGCTCACCTCTGTCCCTTACAAATTCCATTTCAGATTGATTAAAATAAAAGCAACGAAAAAATAATAAAATAAAAATAAGAGGGTAGGTATAATAGTAAGTTAGATGCACCTAATAATGCCTATTATAATTTTAAGTTCCGAATTTCTGGAGAGAGAAAGGAATTTATCTCTACAACACTGTTTTTTGTGTCTTGAGTCATTTCACTTAGGGGATATGCTCACAAATAATCTCAATGAGATCAAAGTAATCTGCAAAATGGATTTGTATGGGGTCGGACATGCAGAGAACTGTGGGGAAGGCTGACCAATTGATGGTCCATGGATTAGTCAGGATTTTCTAAAGGAAAAGAATGATAGAATATATATGTATATGTATAGGTATATATATGATTGATTTGTATACATATTACTTATTTACATATATATGCATATATGTGCTGCAAGCCACAGGAAAATATAATGGAATCCAGCTACTATCACAAAAGCTACTACTTGGAAAGGCCAAGGACCTTGGAAAGGACCTTGGAAAGGTCAAGCCATGGCTTAAGAAGTCTTGGTGATATTTTATCTGAAATACCTATTAAGCATCCAAGGACAAACGATCTCCTGAATTAAGGCAAATTAAGCTTGGACCCTCCTTTCTTATACAGCCTTTGTGGTATTTATACTAACATTGTAGACTCCTAACATTTACCTAACCCCCTCTAGGAATGTAGTTTGAACACATAAATTCCCTTTTTTTGATATATTAACTGATTTTAGCTCTCAGTTGACCTCCTCCTTTACCACCCCCCTTTTGGGTTATAAAGGAAAGCCTGATGGTCACTGCCTGAGGAAAACTCTTGTCTGCCTTTATGACCCTGTAAGAATTCAAGCCTGGTGACCCTGCTTTAGCTAGAACACTGCTATTGCATGGGTGTATAACTGTAAACCTCAGAGACTGAGAGAGGATTTTGACTGGAAAACTAGATGGAGACCTATAAGAATGAGGTGGAAGATGAGGAAGAGCCAGATGAGGAAGAACAAGATGAGAAAGACGAAGATGGGGCAGAACTAAGATGAGAGAATTAAGATAGAACTTAGAGGAGTCAGCAGATAAATGTAGAGAGAAATCAGGCAAGGAAGGAGCTAGGCATGAGAGCAGAACTGAAGCTGTGTAAATAGAATTTTATCCCAGAGGAATAAAGTAGACGGACTAAGAGCTCAGTATACTTAGATTCTTTTCCCGAAAATCATTTGTGCCATTAGTAGCTTCTCTTTTGGGCCCCTGGGAAGAAGATTATTAAGGCTGGACCATAATATATATATATTATGGTGGCCTACAGGCTGTGACCCAGCTAATCCAACAAAGGCTGTCTTCCAATAGAAGTAGTTGTTCAGTCCACCAGGCTGAATGTCTCAGCGGGCCCAGTCTGGAGCTGGAGTCCTGGAGGATTCCCAGAGAACTGCTGGTCTTCAGTCTACATTGGAATCCCAAAGAATTAGGTTCTCATCCCTCAAAGGGATGCTTCAGCAACAGGATAGATGAGCTCACCATGCAAGAGCAAAGGCAGGCAGCAGGGGGAGGAAGCTTCCTTCTTCTGTGGCCTTATGTGGACTGCCACCACAAGGTGTGGCTCGGATCTAGGGTGGGTCTTGCCCACTCAAATAATCAAGTCAAGAAAACCCCTTACTTCATGCCCAGTTGCTTGGGTTTTAGTTAATTCCAGATAGAGTCAACCTGACAACCACGATTAAATATCAGAGTACATCAGCAGGTCTGTTCATTTAACAGCCATTCCCGATGCCAAGCCCTAGCCCAGACCTTTGAGCAATACTAAGCTCATGATGGCTGCCCTTTTTCCCCAAGGTGCCTCATCTAGTCAAGAGAGTCCATCTATCTGGGTCAATTCAAGCCTCTGTGTTTTCTCCTGAACTGAAAGTACCTGCTCCTCTGAGACGGGGCATCTCATGTGCCAAGTAGAGATAGCAGCGGCCGCCTCATAGGCAGATCACAAGGACTAGATGAAGTGATGCTGGTTACACTGTGAGCATCATAGCGAGAACTATGTACATGGGTTAAATAAATGATTAGATTAAAAAAAAACAAGTTGTAGCACAACATGATGAGTGCTGTAAGAGTTCAGGCAAGCACAGAGTGAGCGTCTAGAGGGACTGATTCTGTCTAAGAGGCCGTGTTTTGGCAAGAGTGTTGAAGAATACAGAATGCTTCTCCAGGCAGGCAGGAAGGGGGAAGAAAGAAAACCTCACACTTCTCTGGAATTCTTTTCAAGATAGGTTCAAAATCACTATCAATTATTTTTGATGGTTGGACAAGTGTTTGGGTTTGGTTGTTGGTGGTGGTTGATTGTTTTGTTGCCGTTTTAATCAAATTCGAGCCTGTGTAAGCTTTATTGTAAAGAAAACTGAAATCAGAAAGTGAAGGTCAACGTCATGACGCTGGGACCCTGCCATCTATTAGGGTGGCTGGCAGCATGCAGTGGCCTACAGGCAAGACACTTGTCGGCTCCCTCCTGGCACGTGCTTGGTCTGGCTTTGTATGGAAGGAGTCACTTTTCCTTGATTTCCACGAGAATGTCCCCCCATCAGTCTGTGCCAACTTCTTCCAACTCACTGCTAGTGTGAGCTGGTGACCCAGGCAGTCATGTCCACAGTCCACTGCTGGATCCTTGTGAATTCCATCCTGTAGATAGCTGCCCAGGCTCTCAGGGAAGTGCTAAGAAAAATCCTATCTACATACTAATTTTGTTGGTTTGCCATTACAGCGGCAATAAACATCCTCTTCCCTCCCTCTGAGCCAGGCTTAAGTCTCCCCTTCCTTTTAAGGTAGGTAGAGCTCTTGGCCAATGAGACGTGAGCAGTACTGTGTCCATTTATGCTGGACATCTTAAGATTATTGCAATTTTGACAATTGCATGCATGTAGGGAATATATTGTGAGCATATTTACCCTGTTACCCTCTCTTTCCCCTTCCACTCTGACAGATCCCTTCTCAACAAGTCCCCTCTCTTACTACTGTGTCTTATTTCAGGAGTGTGCAGGGCTTGTGAGGGAAGCCATAGCTGCTCTGTGTTCATGATTACATCAGCCACGCCGTATCCAGGAGACAGCATTTCACAGGCTCCCCCCCCCCCTTCCCGGCTCTGGAAAACGTAAGAGCCAGCACTGACTAGGTTCTTTATTCTGCCCCACACCAGCCCGGGTCCCCAGTTGCCTGCCCTCCATCCCCAGATCCCCCTCAAAAAATGGAACATGAGTTCTCATTAAGCCACTGAGATTTGGGGATTGCTCACCAGGGCAGTATACCTGACCACAGTCACCATCCACTCACCAAAACATGGAAGGTAGAGTTGTCACAACGTATACATAAATACCACTTGGTGTTATCAAAAAAGGTAAGAGAATGTAAAGCAATGGAAAGAGTATTTTTGTGTTTTTTTTTTTTAATCGATTTATTTGACTCTAATAAGAAAGTCTTCAGATCCTTTGGGAAGAGGACAGACGAATGTGGTACTGAGTCAGCCAGCTCTGTGTGTACAGTGGGAGGCTTGAGCTGACACCCTGAGGGGGCTGTTCCTTGCCTGTCCTGCTTCCTCCACCCACTTGTTGAGTCAGGGGAAATGTCTCCCTCCAGCTGGCAAATGGAGACAATACAGCACCACTCCTAAGGACAAAATGCAGGTCATAAGGACTCCAGGAACATCTTTAGCATTTTTTTTTTTTTTTTTTTTTTTTGAGACAAGTTCTCTCTATTATGTAGCTCTGGCTGTCCTGGAACTCACTCTGTAGATCAGGCTGGCCTCCAACACACAGAGATCCACCTGCCTCTGCCTCTCGAGTGCTGGGTTCAAAGGCGTGCGCCGCCGCCGCCGCCGCCGCCGCCGCCGCCGCCGCCGCCGCCGCCGCCGCCACCACCACCACCCATCAAACAAAGGCTTTGTTTTATATATAGACTCAATGGTGGCAACTAGCTTCTCTACCTCCTGGGGCTCACTTCACTATCACAGCACACCCGTGGCACTACTGGACTTAAGAACCACACGATATCCCTCAGAAGCTCCTGACTGTGGCCACTGCCATCTTGGAAATGTTTCCCTTGGTGATTCTAAGAAGCAGCCGGTTGAGAACCAACAGTAAATAGAGAGTATCTTAAGCCCGTGGGTCCCCCACTGTCTGTACCCCAGACTTTCAGATGTAACTGATCACGGTGACACCTCAGGGTTGGAAATTTAAAAAGAAAAACAAAACTTTCAGGTGATTTTGTTTTCAGCAATGGTTGGGAGTTCCGTTCATAAGCAGATTCAAGAGTCCAGAGTCTGGCAGATATGGGTAAAGATTTGCATCATATCAACTTTTTTTTTTAATGCTCTCTATAAAGTTTTTTTTTTTTCTCATTCTGCAAAATGGGGAAGTGACTTCACAGGATGGCTGGGAGCGCTCAATGACATAGTATAGGACCTGCTGTATGACACTTTCTTGATAGCCTATTAGTAACATTTCATTTAATTCTCTCAATTACCTCATTTTTTATTTTATGTGTACATGTGTGTCCTGAGTGTATATGTGCACTGTGTTTGTGCCTAGTGCCTGACAAGGTCAGAAGAGGGCATCAGATCTCCTGGAACTGGACTTATAGATAGTTATGAGCCACTATGTGGGTACTAGGAACCAAATTTGGGTCCTTGGTAAGAGCAGCAAGTGCTCTTAACCACTGAGCCATCTCTCCAGCCCTCAGTTACCTTGTGGGTCAAGGTAATTTTCCTAATTTCATAGCTGAAGGAACTAAGGGTCAGAAAGGCTTCTGGCTGTCTCAAGGTAACCCAATGTTCTAGTCAGGGTCACTGTTGCTGTGATAAAACACTCTAACCCAAGCAACCTGGTGGAGGAGGGGGTTTGTTTGGCTTACACTTCCACTCTGTAATGCATCACTGAAGGAAGTCAGGACAGGAACTCAGGCAGGACAGGAACCTGGAGGCAGGTGCTGATGTAGAGGTCATGGAGGGGAGCTGCTTACTGGCTTGCTCCCCATGGCTTGCTCAGCCTGCTTTTTTTTTTTTTTATAGAACCCAGGACCACCAGCCCAGGGATAGCACTACCCACAATAGGCTGGGCCCTCCCCCATTGATCACTAATTAAGAAAATTCCCTACAGGCTTGCCTACATCCCTACCTTATGGGGGCATTTTTCAAATGAGGCTCCCCTCTCTCTAGCGACTCTAGCTTGCGTCAAATAAAACCAGCCAGCACACCCAGTTATAATTGGCAGAGCCAGTTTTATATTAACACATCTGGTTTGTACTAACCACTGAGATGTTTCTAACACACTAACCCTTCCTCCTCCTAGATGGGACAACCAATGCCCTCATGTCCCTAGTAGTTGAACTGGCCCCACTAAGGGACCCATTTAAGCTGCTGTGTGGATCTGGGGTCTTCCTGGCTCTCCTGCAGCTGAATACACTAAGACCTGTCTTGACTTCCGTTTATCTCTTGTCAAGGTGGCAAAAAAAAAAAAAAAAAAAAAAAAAACTTGCCGGGGCAGTGGTGGCGCACGCCTTTAATCCCAGCACTCGGGAGGCAGAGGCAGGCTGATCTCTATGAGTTCGAGGCCAGCCTGGTCTACAAAGCGAGTTCCAGGAAAGGCACAAAGCTACACAGAGAAACCCTGTCTTGAAAAAAAAAATCAAAACAAAACAAAAAAGCCTTAAATGACCTATTTGACCAAAATCCTGTTTCTCGCTGTCCCAGAAAAGCAATAGCTACAGATGACTGTTTTTTTTTTTTTTTTTTTTAATTGCTGTGGGGCCCATTTCTCAGGGGATCATAGCCTGTTAAATCCTAGAACATTTGATGGAGAAGAATGCACACACTCTCAGCCTCAATATTACCGTGTTTACGTCTGCTGAGCCAGTGGTGGAGAGGGGGTTGCCTAAAGCATTTCCACACTGCCGGCTTTCTGTCACAGGTGGAAATGCCCAAGGTATTCAGTGCACACAGAGGAAAGGTCTATTGGACTCCCGATGTCAGAGGTTCTAGTCCATGCGTGGCCTCATCACTCTGTGCCTGTGGCGGCACAGCGCATCGTGGCAAGAGCGTACAGCCGAGCTTCACCTACATTGTGGCTGGTAGGAAGGACCTGAGTCCTGTAACCCCCTTCTAGAGTTCCCCCCTGGTGTCCTAACTTCTTCCCACTGAGTCTCACCTCCTAAAGGTCCCACCGTCTCTCACTAGTACCACATGCTGGTAAGGACCCTCCAGACACCAACTGCAGCATCTGCCTTAAAGGCAGCCACTCTGACCAAGCATGTCAAGAGGAGTGTGTACCCTTAGGACAAGGCAGGGCACCCTGTACCCTCCACAGAACCACAGCTTTCCTTTGTTTACTTAAAACCTGTGTTCATCACTCACACTGGGTCATCATTCTGTCCCCAGCCATACTCACCCCACCTGGTGTGAAAGTTGAAACCCTGATTTTGGGAAAGAGAGCATGACTGAGTACGGCTAGGTGGGTCCAGCCCAGGAAACCCAAGTGTTGAGCCCATTGGCTCTCATCCCATATCTCGTATGTTTGGGTCTGAATGTCACCTTTTTTGCTGCTATGTAAAGAGACGCAACCATTTATTTCCAGAACTTTCCTAACCCCTCTTCAATTAGAATGAATCCCTGAAGAGTTTCCATATAGGAACTCTGGATCCCCACAGCCTTGCTGAGGCAGACTTTCCCCTGCCGGGGTAATGGATGGGCCGCGGGGTTGGCGAACTCACCACCTGCACGGGCAGTGCCACACGGAGGGATTGGATTTCTGCCCAGGAAATGTTTCCGGCCTCCTGGCCATGGAAGGGGCTGCATCAGCCACTTCTCGCCTTATTTGCACCACTGAGAACTTGAAGGAGGCCATTCCCAGATGGTACCTAGTTAACACAAGAGTTCAAAATGACAAGGTGGGACTATCTTCCCGTGGGAACGTTATGTCCTTAAAAGTCAATTCCAAATTGAATTGAATTCTTAGAGCCTCAAAAGATCTTGTCTAAATTTACCCTGACCCACTTAGGAGAGAAGTCAGAACCCAGCAGATCATTTAGAAATGAAATTCAGTGCCCTATACTGAGGACACCAGTGACCCATAAAGTAGCCAAGGACCAGTTTCAAGATTTAATCCATATTAACTCCCTTGCTCATGAGATCCGACAGGCAGCTGAGTGCATCCCTGTTGGTCAAGGCAAGACAGCCAGCTGGAGGCTCCTCAGCATAGCATTAGTGTCAAGGATGCTGCTGGCAGGGAAGTCAGTGATGCTCTGAGCCACCCAGTGATGCACAGGAAGGGGAGCATCTTGTTGCCTAGCAACACAGATGTGGACGTCACTCTTCCGAGCATCAGCAGCAGGCAAACTGATTATCACATTACCCTGGCATTTCAGCAAAGGTAAAATGGGGTTTAAATGCTGTATTAAGTGGGAGATAAACCACAGCGAGGAGGCATGTGCGTCAGAACCCCTACCTTGGCTTCAGCGTTCAACGTGAGAGCTCGACTTTCCCCTGGGCGGAAGTGCCGGGTGCATGTCAGGGCAGGTGGCGGCCCCAGCAGGCACCCTGGCCAGGAGAGGTTGGTTTCTATTTCCAGCTCCCACCAGCATAATGCTGTGTCACAGGCAGGCAAAGGAAGGTGAGGTGCCTTCCCAGCCACCCGGGACCTGTGAATTGATGAACCATGTCTCTGCAGGCACACTGAACTCTGAGCCCTTAAGATACAACTATGAGCCAAACAGAGCTTTCGAAAATGCATCAGACCTTTCCTAAACTGCCAGATGTGCCCAGTACTCTTATTTCTAATTTTTTTTTTTGTAGTAGCATGGGGAGTGCATTGCAATATAAGGAAGATATAAAAAAGGAGATCTTATCTCCTTTGACAACATGGATTAGCCTGGGAAACCTCACACTAAGTGAAAGGAGGCAGGCACAGAAAGACAAAACCCACGTGATCTCGCTCACCTATGGATTTTCACAGAAGCTGAGATATTCAGAGTGGTGGTCACTGAGGGCTGGGGAAGGGGAGCTAGGCAGGGGTGAGGGGGGGAAGGTGAGTCCTCTGGGGACTCAGTGATGACATCTTGTGATGAGACAGTGAATCTTGTTTTGTCTTCCTGTTTATGTGATGTCATCTAAGAATTCATGGCCAGAGTCCCTAGGAACTGATACCTCCTTCCATCCTAAAGAGAGGGTGCCTACACCAGGGGCTAGAGTGGTCCTGTAATCAACCATTCAGCAAATACTGCAGCTCCACCCTGTGCTGCGTGGTATGCTGTGGCCTGAGCACATGGCAGGAATCAGAAGAAAGCAAATTCTTGTTCTAATGTAGCTTGCCACGCTGTCACCAACCCCCAGATCGCACAACCTGTCATTGCTATAGAATCTGCTCTCACTGGGAGTTTCTGTGATATAGTTTGAAAATGCCAACACACATGTGGTTGCAAGCTCGGTTGATGTGGCCCTGAGCTGTGGCCCAGCACTGTAGTGGGTTTGTGAAGACGGACGCTCAGCCAGGCTCTGCGGTGGCATTTGTTGTGAGGTATCTACCCGAAAAGACCATTCAGACACTGGTTCAAGCCATTAGAAACTCTTTATTAGCCCTGAGACCTCAGGGGTCATTCTTATCTCCAGGAGGCCAGGACCATTTATGAGGGAGTCCCTCTGGCCGACTGCATTTCCCATGCCAATCAGCTGTGGCCAGGATGGCTCCTGGGTATGGTGGCACCAAGATCTCCGGGGAAGGAGTATGTCACCTATTCTGCTTGCTCTGTCTCATACGCACATAGTGTAAGAGAGTGAGCCACAAGAGCAGCCCATTCAAGCCTCTAGTAACATCCTGGAACCCACGTGCAACAATAGTCCACTTTCCTTCCAACTTGGGACCACACAGTCACTGACTTTTCCTGAGAATCTTGCATCCACACCACGCCTGAGTAACCTCATTTCTTCAGTCATCTCATTTAAGTCTCTTACCAGGCAACCAGTTTGAAGTGTTCAGTCTGTAGTCAGGATTCTTTCATGTAGTCAGTCAACAAACACTTGCTAACTATCTCTCGGATTCTAGTCTAGAGGACACAGGGATGACTGTGTTTCTGTCTTGAAGAATTCTGGAGTCCCATGGGAGAAAGGGCCTAAGTCTCTATTTGGCGATTTGAAAGAAAATGGCCCCCAAAGGGAGTGGCCCTATTAGGAGGTGTGGCCTTGTTGGAGGAAGTGTGTCACTGTGTGGGCGGGCTTTGAGGTTTCATACACTCAGGATACCACCCCATGTGTCAGTCCACTTCCTGTTGCCTCTGAATCAAGACGTAGGGCTCTCAGTCTCAGCACCACATCCACCTGCATGCTGCCATGTTCCCCACCATGATGATGATGGATTGAACCTCTGAGACTACCAGCAAGCCACTCCAATTAAATGTTCTTTATAATAGTTGCCATGGTCATGGTCTCTCTCTCTCTCTCTCTCTCTCTCTCTCTCTCTCTCTCTCTCTCTCTCTCTCTCTCTCTGGTTTCTTGGGACAGGGTTTCTCTGTGTAGCTTTGTGCCTTTCCTGGAACTCACTTTGTAGATCAGGCTGGCCTCAAACTCACAGAGATCAGCCTACCTCTGCCTCCTGAGTGCTGGGATTAAAGGCGTGCGCCACCACCGCCCAGCATGGTGTCTCTTCACAGCAATGAAAACCCCAAATGAAACAGTCCCCTTTGCTCAGAGTGACAGAGAACAGACAGAAGTAAATCCCGGAAGATGACGTTTCCTTGGGGATATTTATTAACTAGTTTGGCTCACTCCAGGATGACATGCTTGACCCCTCTAGGTCTGCATTTCTCATTAATTTTTCCTGTAGCCGAACTTTATGATGATATCAAGACCATCTGTGGAGATTTGTTGGGCTTACATCAAAATTAAAGAGTCCTGCAGTGCAGCATCCATACCGGCATCAATAAATGATTGACACATGGCACTGCTCATAGGGAGGTGGTACTGCATCCTGGCTGGCGTGACTGGGCAGATAGAGCCCAGGAGTCCATTGCTTCCTCTGCAATGCCCCTGCTTGTACAATTGGCTCTGCCCACCCATCTTTCTACTAGTGCAACCCCTAAAATGGCCTCCTCTGTCCGTGGGCCCCTTTGTCTGGTGAGTGTCCCTTCCAGTACTCTGCAAAGCACTGGACATAGCTGCAGCCCTTTCCCAGACCTGAGGGCTCTGCTTCCTCCACAGCTCTTTCTTCAGTCAGCGATCCTGGCAAACTGATCCTCTGGGCTGTGGCTGTGGCAGAGACAGAAGCAATGTCTCCCCTGGGGATTCCATCTGCAAATGCTGCTCCACACACAGACTCGGGACAGGACAGCAAAGCAGTTTCTGGGCCCCCTGGGGAGCTCTGAGTCACTTCATGATGAGTGCTGCAGGGCCTCTGGAGGCTGGGCAAAGAAGGAAACCATACCCAGAGAAAAATCTGGAAGAGTCAGACTTGAGGTCCAAGGCAATGGCGCACAAACAATGAAGAAAGGAAATCCAGCATGGGGTGAGGCTGTACGTATTGGGGTTGAGGCTGGCTGTAAGGGGCAGGAAACCCGAAGAACCACCGAGTCTTCAATATAGTGAATTTCTCCCTCATGGAAACTCAAGGATGCAGGGTTGTTATGGAGCTTTGTGAGCAGAAGAAACCCAAGTTCCCCTTGTTCCGTAGCTGCCAGGAGAGCTTTTAGCTCATGGCTCCCCACACCTTTATTCCACGCAGCAGATAGGGAGAAGTAAAATAATGTATTTCTGTAAGGAAAGTTCTCACAAGATGCACGTGGCTCTTCTGCATGTATCTCTCTCTGAGCTAGAAGTCAGTCACAGCTCCGAGTGGCATAGAGTGGAAGCTGGAAACCAGTGACCGCATGTTCAAGTGTAGACTTCCCACTAGCTTCTAAAAATAAGTTGAGTAAATTATCTGCTGTGGGATGGTCTTTATGCTGTGAATATGTGTGACTCCTATTGGTTAATAAATAAAGCTGTTTTGGCCTATGGTAAGGCAGCTTAGAGGCAGGCGGGAAATCCAAGCAGAGATACAAGGAGAAGGGTAGAGTCAGGGCAGACACCATCCAGCTGCCCAAGGAACAAGATGCCAGAAGACTGGTGGTAACACCATATGGCAATATATAGATTAATAGAAATGGGTTAATTTAAGATATCAGAGCTAGTTAGCAATAAGCCTGAGCCATAGACCAAACAGTTTGTAATTAATATAAGTCTCTGAGTGTCTTTATAAAAATGGCTGCTGCCCAGGCAGGACCTGGCAGGACCTGGCAGGACCAAGAAACTCAGTCTACGATTATCCAAGTTTAAGATCCTAGAGATGGAGCACCTTCAGGGTGATGAAACAGTGGAGAATACACCAAATAACAAACAGGCTGCTAAAAGGCTGTAAACGTGAAGGTCACTGCCGTACTTCACTGCCAAGGGACAGTGAGGCTTTTCTGCTGGGTAGTTATAAACAACAAAGAAGATGGACACTCAAAGGTTGAGAAAAGGGTCAGGATGGACAGGAAGACTCCAAGGTGAAATCAAAGCTGTAAACCTTTAAGCCACAATTTAACCACAGACTCAAGTTTATTCTATGATTATTTCAACTGTAGAAAACAGAAAGCTGGACATGCTGTCCAGCACTTAGGAGGCTGAGGCAGGAGATTCACAAGAATCATGAGTTCAAGACCACTTTAGTTGTATAGTAAGATTCTATCTCAAAACAAACAGAGAGAGAGAGAGAGGGGAGAGAGAGAGAGAGAGAGAGAGAGAGAGAGAGAGAGAGAGAGAGAGAGAGAGAGAGAAGGGGGAGAGGTGCAGACAGACAGACAGAGACGGTGGATGGAGTTGAGCAAGGAATGTGGCTAGAAAGGGAAGGGGAAGGAGAGAAAGAAAGAAACCAGAACCCTCTGCTCTGACCCTCCCGCACTAGAAATACATGTAAGAAGTCAGTGTAGAGAGGCCGAGTCCAAAACAGTCCCTCGGACTCTAGAGATGAGCGTGGATGTTTCATCTCCCCTGTCCTTGCTGACTCAGCACAAGGAAATTGTCACCTATTCCCCATTGTGCTGTGGTGTGCTGGCCACCTGCCCAGATTCGGAGGAGTCTATTTGAAAGGCTCTACCTTTGAAGATGGAAATATATATATATAAAAGAAAAGCTAAGGAAGTGGTCCGCTTGGCTACAAGAGACGGGCAGATTCACTGGAGTGCTACCTAGAACAGAGAGCAGTCCCGGAGAGAGGTGGGGCCCAGCCAACTCAGAAGGCATCCATCTAAGCCATTCTGAAGATCGGAGGGTCACGTCTGGCTGCCACCCTGGCAGGAGCAGAAGGCCGTAGAAACCTTGCCAAGGATGGCATCCGGGCAAGGGTCTTCCTTTGTCTCTCCCAAAGCTCTAAAGGGGACTCCGCTCTCTGCTCTGCAGTGTTAGAGTGAGGAAGCCAGGTCCATGATGTCAGGGTCCGGAAATGGTGGGAGGAAATTCAAACACGGATCCTACGGCAAACCACGCTCATTCAAAGGAGACCAGAGCAGAGATGGAAATACGCCTTCTGCATTCATGCAGTGCTGAGGGTGACTCCCTCGCTGCCCCCTTTCTGAAGCCGAGGTTTAGGAAGCCTCTGCTCCCTCTTCCTGGATGTCTGATGATGGGGAATGTATTACGGTGCCCTTTATCCTCCAGGACACATTCCAGCACTCCAGGCACACCTGCAACTTCAGACACTGCTAACGGTAGTGTCATGCTTTACCCTAGACACACTATGACAAAATTTCTTTATCAAGCACTGGAGGAGATGAAGAATAGCAAGTAATACAACAGTTGTCATCATCGTACACTTTCTATTGTGATAAAGGCTTAAAACTTTTGAGTTGTTTACTTCTGGAATTTTCCACCTCATAACTTTGGACTGCAATTGAGCAAAACTAACTGAAACTCCATAAAATGAAAATGGAAGATCCTTGGAACTAATGAGTGTCACGGTAATATCCAGAGCAGAATAGAAAAGCATTCTTAATATCTCTAAAGTTTAAAGTAGATTTTGTTTCTTTCCACCTTCAATAATGCATATGTATAGTAACAGACAATAATATTCTTTTTTAAAGGTTTATTTATTTATTATGTATACAGAAGAGGGTGCCAGATTTCATTACAGATGGTTATGAGCCACCATGTGGGTGCTGGGAATTGAACTCAGGACCTCTGGAAGAGCAGTTGGTGCTCTTAACCTCTGAGCCATCTCTCCAGCCCCGACAATAATATTCTTATCTATGCACTAGTAAAAATGAGTAGTTAACATTTATATACCATTTACATTTGATTCTCATTAACTGTGATGCTTACATTCAGAAGTGTTGTTGAAAATATTGGATGAGTGAATATTGAATCATGGCTCCAAGGAGAGAGATGGCACCAGAGTGAGACATAGAGTTGTTCCTGGGATGCTCTGGTGTATGTGTCCACGAACAGGATGTGGTATGGCTATCTTAGTCATTGTCCTATTGCTTTGAAGAGAAAACATGTCCAAAGCAACTTATAAAAGAAAACATTTAACTGGAGGCTGACTTATAGCTCAGATGGTAAGACAGAGAGACTGGCCCTGGTGTGACCTTTTGAAACCTCAGAGCCCATCCTCACCCACACCAAGTGACACACCTTCTCCAACAAGGCCACACCTCCTAATCCTTCCCAAAACAGTTCCACCAACTGGAGACCAAGCATTCAAACATATGAACCATTTTCATTGAAAGTACCACAATGCCTCTCCATGGCTTATCAATGTCCTACATAGACAATGTCAGCCTATTCTGACATTGAAATCTACAGACCTAATTCATCCACTGAAGCATCAACTCAGCAATTCCAAACTCAGGAGCTATCTGTCATCAATGTGTTCAGGCAATTCCACTGGCAAGAACTTCTTCATCCTATTCCAGGACACTCATTTAAACAAGTCTGGTCATGCTGCTCCTTGGTAAAATGGAACATGGTAACAGAATATAATCAGGATTCCTGTCGTATTATATCCCTGTCACATAAAGGATATCTTGATGATGTCTATGACATCTCTCATCGCTGGCTTCCATGTAATTAGCACTATGATACGCACCATGTTTGTGTCTTCGGTCCTTGCAAATACTAATAGTTTTTGCCAAGTGAGATAATCCTCTCTTTGTTTTTCTGACAACTTTTGAGACAACCTTGGACACCCACTGAAATGTCATCTCCAGGGGTATATTTACTGCAAAGGCAATGAGATTTAAGCTTCATGTTTTCACTTGCACATGCCTCTACTAAGACCACAGGTAAGGTATTAGCAATGAATTCACAGGAGCTTTTGTTGTTTTGTAAAACTGCTATAGGATCAAGGTCTCTTGTGTTTTGTTTTTTTGTTTGTCTTTTTTTCATTAAGAGGCCATGTGAATCACACCACCTGCAGACTTTTCGAAACCTGGATCTGTCCCAGATACTACTCATGTGTCCTATGATGTCCCAGGAGGGAAGTCCCTCAGCTTCCCCCAAATTTTCTCCTCCCAAATAATATGCTTCCCAAATAAAATTCAATGTGCTGCACTGTGGCTTACAACAACTTTCTACAACTTCTCAACAGTAGGTGTGATGTTGACTGTCAAGTGGACTGGGCTGAGGTTTGTAGAGGTGTACCCATGAGGACATTTTCAGAAACAGTTGATAGTGGGGCCTTTGGTGTAATGAGTGCTTTAATCCATTGATGGATTCAAAATTTGAAATGGTTGAAAAATTGAAAGTTGGTGGAACTATGGAAGACAAGGCATGGTTAAAGGGAGTAGATCATTGCTACCTTCCCTGGCCCCTGCCTACCATATTGCTTCCCAGTTACTGCCCCTTTCTGCTCCTGTCTGCCATGAAGTGAACAGCCTCCTCCTCACATTCCACTGCCTCACGATGGAGGCAGAATCAAGAGAACAAGAGAAGCAAGGGCTATGGATGGGAATCTCTGAACCATGAGCCAAATATATTATTTCTCTAAGTTGTTCTGCTGGGTGTTTTGTCCTAATGACAAGAAAAGTCATTAGTTCAACAGGGATTCGACAGACATTAAATGTGCATTGCTGATAAAGACACAGAGCTTCATGCATTTGCTTGATAATTGTGACTTGATATTCAGACCTCATCCAAAAGATCCTTCTAATAGCTCACTGCATTCTAATGGGTGAGTGGAGAACAGGGGTGCTGAGCTGCAGTAAGGGAAGAGAGCTCTGTCAGGAGGACTGTGGGAAGAACTGTGAAGCAACATCAGGAAGGTAATGAGAGCCCAGTGTCGGGGACCCACTCCCACTTTTCCCCCAGGATGCTCTGCTATGGGATGGTCTATATAAATTACTCTGATTGGTCAATAAATAAAACACCGATTGGCCAGTGGCTAGGTAGGAAGTATAGGCGGGACTAACAGAGAGGAGAACAGAGAAAACAGGAAGGTGGAGGGAGCCACTGCCAGCCGCCACCATGACAAGCAGCATGTGAAGACACCGGTAAGCCACGAGCCACGTGGCAAGGTAGAGATTTATGGAAATGGATTAATTTAAGCTATAAGAACAGTTAGCAAGAAGCCTGCCATGGCCATACAGTTTGTAAATAATATAAGTATCTGTGTGTTTATATTATAAGTGGGCTGTCAGACTGCCGGGGCTTGGTGGGAGCTGGAGAGAAATTCTCCAGCCACAATGCTCTTGAAGAGAGAAGGGTAAGAAATGTTAGAAATATAATGGGGAGAGAAACAGAAACACAGGATAGCTTCAGGAGGGCCTGGATCATTATCCACCAGCCCCTTCTGTCTCTTCTAATGGGCTTTTTATAGAGTGCCAAGGGGTGGAGCAAAGACCTCCCCCTAGCTCAGCCAAGTGTAGACCCTTCCAATCACCTTGTAACCATGCACATGGTCAAGCCATCCTCTAATGCAGCCCTGCTGGGTAAAGCAAGCTCAGATATCACTAGGAAATCTCCGTGGGCCTCCACAGGCCTTCAGAAACACTCAGGGAGCTAAATATAGAAGGAGTCAGTAACACGGACCCATAATCCAAGAGAGTGCATTCTTTGGTGGTGGCTTGATTCTTCTTTGCAATAAAGAGAAAATACAGGACATTTAAAGGTATTTGGTTAAAATTGGGTGGATGAACTCAGAAGCACCAGTTAATCCCCCACCACTGTTTCCTGTCTCCACTTCCTATGGAAAGTCTTACACTGTCAGCTCTGACACAACTTCAAGAGGCAGCTCCATCATGACCCCTCTGCAAGGTCATTCTGAGGCTGCCCACCCGGATGCTCCAGATTTTACTTCTCCCTCAGCTCTGCAGCCAAAACTACAAACATCGCTGCAAGTGTCTGCTGTTTTATTTATTTGGACATGAGGGTCATTACTGAACTATGCACACACAAACTATCCTATTTTTATCTGACAGCCCTAACGTTCCCACACTCAACTGATAGGAAACTGTAGAGTTTTGAATTTCTAGGCATCTTTTTATCTTGTGTACTCCACGTTGTTCTGGGAAAAAAAAAATGTGGAATGGTTCTGCCATGAGAGGGAAGAAGGTAGGCAAAGGCGGGAGGCAGAACCAAACACATTTGAAAGCGCTTCCCAGGGAAAGACTGTCACATTTGAAAACAGATACCATCCTTGTTTCCTCAGAGAAGGAGGAGGGTCTGTGCTCTGTAAAATCACAGTAGAAGCCGGCGCTGCCGAGCCAGCAATTCCTTATCCTGCCCTTGCAGTTTTTAACTACATCCGAGGCAAGCACGAATAGAATCTGAGATCATTCAAAATTTAAAGAGTGAAAGCCACAATCAAAATGTCTCCGGCTTGGAGGAAGGGATTAATAATTTAGCTCGTGAAAAGTTAACATTTAGAGAAGTCTTGAAGATTCCGGGAGGTGGTGATTGCCTGGAATAAGATAACTCCCGCTAGTCTATTAAAAATACAATAGCCAGAGGATCTATATGTGACCCTCACAGATACCTGACTTTTTTTTGACAGGTGTGTGTTCAGACATGGGGGACAGTAGCTACAGAGTGACTCAGCCACTGTTCCAGCAGGGGATACAGGAACACTGTTCAACCCAATGCATCCATCTCTTCCTAAGTGCCTCCCAAGCAGGGGTGCTGGGTGGGGATGAGAAGCATGGGCTTAAAATGTTAGATGATCCAACCATCCAACTCTCGAGTAGCAAACAAGACACAGGGACAGTATATCGTATGTCATGCAGCTGTGACAATGACTCTGGGGACTGGGAGGCCCACTTGCCTAAGCTTGTGTTTGTAGGGAAGACAGTCTGGTAGAGATTTTAGATAACTGTGACGGTTAATTATGATAGCTTGATTGAATTAAGATGTCCTGGGAGATTAGTAATACCTCTGCCGTGCCGTGCCGTGCCGTGCCGTGCCGTGAAGATGTTTCCAGAGATAGTTTGACTGTAGAAGCTCTGACTCAATCAAGAGATTAATACCTGGTGGATTCATATTCATATGATGACATCATTGAGAAGTACACAGAGTAGGAGACGGGGCCCAATAGGAGTGCGGGGTGGCTATCCACCAACCCCACAGTTCCCCAGAGTTTTCTTGAGTACAAGCAGCAGGAAATATTAGATAGAAGGATTTAGATTGTGGAGATAAACAGATAGAAAATAAAGGATAACCTCGAGAGGGCCCGGAACCTATTCCAATGGGCCCTGACTGTCTCTGCCCCAGGGTATTAATAGAGACGCCAAGGGGTGGAGCAAAAGACCTCCTCCCCCAGCACAGCCAAGTGCAGACCATCTCACCTGCACTCAGGCCCGTGGTGCAATCATCCTCTTTGGGCTCCCACACAGGAGCAAGTAATTAACTGGGGATGTGCCCTTGGGGCTGTATCTCACGGGATCCATCCTATGGTCCTGTTTCTGCTTCCCGTTTGGCCACGATGAAAACCGCCCTGCCACGCCTTCTCCCGCACATCTGAAACTATGAGCCCAAACCAGTCATTCCTCCCTGAAGTTGCTTCTGCCAGGAATTTGCAGAAGCAACCGTCAAATGTAACTGATACATGGGTTTGCATCCTAATGAGACCTTTGAGTCTCACTGGCAGAAAACCCCAGCAGTGAGCAGAAATTTGGGGGTTCAGGGTCCCCTGAAGACCTTCTCTCATATCACTGACTAGAAGTGAGGCATCCTCTCTGCCTGCATGCACTTACCTCCTATACCAACCTGGACATTTCTGTTCCTCAGCGAGGTATCAGCCCCAGCTCTGCTTCCTAGATGAAGCCTCCATGGCTGCCCCAGACAGACTTGGTGCCTGACTACCAAACTACCTGTTGTTTGTTCCTCCTCAGACTCAATCCATCCTCGGGGAGCAGAGAGCAAAGGCTGTGGTTTATGGTCTTCTGGTCTTCTTCATGGTCACAGAGCTGCCAAGCAAGGCATTCAACAGGTGTTTGTTAAAATAAATGTGGATAATCTGCTTAGCTCAGCAAGAGAGCATAGCCTCTACCCTAACAACAAAAGCCTAGCACTTTATCGGCTGGAGAGATGGCTCAACAGCTAAGAGAGAAGTGATCTTACAGAGGACCTGAGTTGGGTTCCAAGTACCCACAGCAGGAGGCTCACAACTGCTTGTAACTCCAGCTCCAGAGGGATCTGATGCCCTCTTCTGACAACTTCAAGCACACACACACATTTTTAAAGCTTGGCACCCTAAAGAACATGATAGCTTTTTTTGGTCCACCTGAAGGGTGAGGCCATGAGACAATGAGCCCCTCCAACATGGAAGAAGGGACTCATTTAAGGGTCAACAGAGGTAGAGGAAGACAAGGCTACCCAAAGAAGCAAGAAAAGAAGAAAACAGATATGATTTTTAGAGAGTTCTTACACATAACCAAAGCACAACGATTTGGACTGGAAGCTTCCAACACGAGAGGAGGGAAGGGGTCCTCCCAAACATGCTAGCTCTTCTCCAGGGGCCTCTGTGGGAGACTCCTGAGAAGACTGTGACATCAGGAGATCTTATGAGATGTCAAGACAAATGGGAAGGGTGGCAGAAACACCTGTGCGTCTTTGTCCCACCATAAGCCAAACACAGACTAACCTACAGCCAAGACAGAAGGAGGCCTCTCCATTGTGGCCATGCCTTGATGAATCCCTGTAGACAACAAATTAGTGGGAGTGCCCTCGGAGAGCCAAGCTCCATGCTAGAGGGGATAAAATTCACATAGCACCTGGAGGGTACCTGACTAAAACTGTTTTAGTTTGGTTTCTATTACTGTGATAAAAACCACGACCAAACGTACAGTTATTGCCCATCACGAAAGGAAGCCCGGGTAGGGACCCAAGGCAGGAAGTGAGGCAGATACCATGGAAGAGTTCTGCTTACTAACTGCTTACTTACTCCTCCTGTTTTGTTCATCCTGCTTCTTGTAGCATCCTGCCTGGAGGTGGCACCATCCATAGTGGGCTGAACCGCAAAATAACATGAAGGCACCTCAAAAACAAGCTGAATGAAAAAAAAAAAAAACCTAGACCAAACACAAGCACAGTCTGCTGGATGATACAATACCACTGAAATTTTAGAATCCAAATGAATATATAAAAAAGAGAAGTTAGCTATCAAAGAAAAGAATATTGACCTATAACAATGTAAATCAGGTCAGTGGTACATGTGAGGAGGGGGAAGCTAGTGGAATTAACTGAGAAAGGGCGTAAGGGAACTCACTGAAAAGTAATATTATTTACTTTGATAGAGGTTTGAACCATGTGATATAGGCAGATACAAAAACTCAACACACACGTCCTTAAGGATTTGAGCATCTTATTGATTTTAAATTTTACCTCAAAAGAAAATAAACAAATGGCTCCCAACAATTAAATGTGGCCAGGTATGATGTTATACACCTATAATTTCAGCAGTCAGGAGAGTGAGGCAGGGAAACCCTGAGCTACAGGTCCCTCACTGAGTTCTCTGGCCCACTCCTATGTCCTTCTTTTTTTTTTTTTTTTTGGTTTTTCGAGACAGGGTTTCTCTGTGTAGCTTTGCGCCTTTCCTGGAACTCACTTGGTAGCCCAGGCTGGCCTCGAACTCACAGAGATCCACCTGGCTCTGCCTCCCGAGTGCTGGGATTAATGGCGTGCGCCACCACCACCCGGCCTCCTGTGTCCTTCTTGCCAGCCAATTCCAACTCTCCATCACTGTTTGTTATTGTTGTGGTTTGGTTTTGTTGCTCTAAGATACAATCTCCTGTAGCCCAGGCTGGCCTCGGACTCATGAGCCTCCTGCTTTGGTCTCCCAGTGCTGGGATTACAGGTGGTGACATCAGGCTTGACTTCTCTGTCCCTTTTGGAGAAGGTGATCTGAGAGTCCCAACAATGGTAGACCAGGAGTAGAGCAGACTAGCCCACATTTTCCATGCACCTTACCTTTTTCTCCTTGACAAAGCTAGCTACGTGGAAACCCAGAAAAGGAGAGTTCATGGCCACTTCAGGCAAAAGGAGTTTTTAGAGCTCGCCTGATGGAGCCAAGAAAAGGCTACAACATTCTAAAGAATTCAATAGTAGTTGGCAAGTCTTCAAGTTCTAATGCTAGAGGATGATAAATTATTCAAATGAAATAATCTTGGCCTCCACTCACTGTAGCACAAGAAGTATCAATTCTGCCATTACTAACCCGCAGAGGCCTTCTGTGTGAGATGCTAATGTGAGGTGGAGAAGTTAAGAGTGTTTAGGCAAACTGCGAGTTCCTTTTATTCTTTCTTTATCTTTTTCTTTCTTTCACGGCTTCCTTCTGGGATGGCCTGCTTTTCCAGGCAGGTTCAACAGCATCATGAAGACCCATTATCCACACATACTATCTTAGTTGCTTGGGGAGCTATTGCAAAGGACTGATCAGAATCCCTGCCCATACTCAAGACCATCATCTCACCTTTAGGCTGGTGTTTTTCAAAGCTTTGATGTGCATAAGAATTGCCTGGGACATGCAGATTCTGACTCCACTAAAGATGATGCACTGGGTACACCACCTTTCTGACTAGCTCCCAGGTGATGACAAGGGTCTTCTACAGGTCACTCTTCAAATGTCAGGAGACAGCTGTGAAAACCAGCCCTGCCTCCTAATAAAAATAAAAGCAAAAGACTAGCTGGGCTTGGTGGTGCATTCCTGTGATCCCAACACTCAAGAGGTAGAATAGTTTGAAGCCAGTCAGAGATCCCTGTGAAACCTATCTGACACCAAACAGCAGGCTCCCACCTTCCAGACTTCCCCGAGTCTAACCTCTTTAAAGTCCCTCAGCTGCTCACTAGTAAAACCCAGATGATTGTGAACTCAGGATCCTCCTGAGAACTGGGATTATGGGTGAGTGCCACAACACCTCGCTTTCTCTTTGAGTATTTTAATCTCATTATACCTGCCTCTTTTAAGGACATTGTCAGTATGTGTCTTGGAGTATAACTGTATTAGGGTTCTCTAGAGGAACAGAACTGGTAGAGTGAATTTATATATATATGAATTTATATGGGATTTATTAGAATGGCTTATGGGCTGTGGTCCAGCTAATCCAACAATGACTATCTCCAGAAAGGCCAAGAATCTGGTAGTTGTTCAGTCCACAAGGCTAGATGTCTCATCTGGTCTTTAGTTTACATTGGAATCCTGAAGAAGTAGGCTCTCATCTGAGCAAAGGAATGCCTCAGCAGTAAGATAGATGAACTTGCCAGCAAGAGTGAGGGCAAGCAGACAAACAACAAAAGCTTCCTTCTTCCGTGTCCTTTTCTGTGGGCTGCCATCAGAAGGGGTGTGGCACAGATTCAGGGTGGGTCTTCTGACCTTGAATCATGCAATCAAGAAAAATCCCTCAGGGATGTGTCCATTTGTTTAGGCTTTAGTTAAGTCTGATGTAGTAAAAATGTTAACCAATATTAGCCACCACAACGACTTAGAGGCATTGGTTTTGTTTTGTTTGCCTGTACTGTTATTCTATCTCTACCCCGTTAAGACGGACTTTGGTTTGGTCCATGGCATACAGATACCTACAGACACCTCTCAGAATGGTTTGTCTGTTGCCTCTCAGAAACTGTGGGGGATCTATTCCATAGCCTTTCTGTGGATACCAAAACTGTCCTTTCTACAAAGCAGTGTTGTATTCGCACACAGCCCACATGCATACTTACATGCTTTAACCCATGTCTGAATTACTTACAATACTTATTACAATGTAAATGCCATGTGGCTGGCTGAGGAGAAATCAACAAGGAGAAAATCTCCAATGTCCAATATAGATACATTTTTCCTGGATATTTTTGGTCTGTAATTGGATAAATGCTCCCATGCTGAACCCATGGACCCAAAGAGCCAAGTATACATAGCAGGTGTGTGTGTGTGTGTGTGTGTGTGTGTGTGTGTGTGTGTGTGTGTGTGTATGTGTGTGTGTGTGTGTCAGTTAATTTTGAGACTGTAATTAAAATCAGTAAGTTATGGGCTGGAGAGATGGCTCAGTGGTTAAGAGCACTGGCTGCTCTTCCAGAGGTCCTGAGTTCAATTCCCAGCAACCACATGGCAGTTCACAGATATCTGTAACTCTAGTTCCATGGGATCTGAGGACCTCCTACAGACATACCTACAGGCAAAACACCAATATATATAAAATAAGAATTTAAAAAATTTTAAAAATCAGTAAGTTACATAGCTGGGTTTTATGGTTGATGTAGTTTTCATATGGAGTGTTGAGCCTAGGGCCTTCATGTGCACCTGGCACATGCCACCATTGAGCAACCTTCTTTCACTTCTCATTTTGAGACATGGTCTCACTGTGCTGCCCAGGTTGACCTTGAATTCAATCTGTAGCTCAGTCTACCATCTAGTTTGTGATTTGTTGGCCTCAGTCTCCCAGGTTACTGGGATTACAGGCCTGTGCCCAGAAAGCCCAGGAAAATGCATACAGTCTTGGTGGTTTGTTTGTTTGTTTGTTTTTAAACCAGGTTTCTCTCTGTAGCTCTGGCTGTCCTGGAACTGTGTAGACCAGGCTGACCTCAAATTCAGAGATTGTCCTGCCTCTGCCTCCAGAGTGCTAGGACTAAAGGCGTGGGTCATCATGCTCAGCTGATAGACTTTCATGTACTATTAATTTTGCATCCAGACAACTACTGCCCAATCATGATAAACCCATTGCCATCATTCTAGTACACTCCACTGTCTTCTCCAGCCAATCAGTTCACCTCTTTAGTGGAAAGCAACTGTTCCAGCTTCTAACACTAAAGGCTGGTTCTGTCTCTTCTGAGGTTTCTGTGTATAAGGTCACACAGAACATACTCTTTGGTTGAGACTCTCACACTCAACATATGTGATATCAGGTGCTATGGAATTCACTGATAGTCAACTCATAAAGTCCCGAGTTGCCCCGGCCAGCAGGGCTCTAACGGGTACTTGACTACCGTAAGGATGGAATGTAGGGACAGGAGACACAAAGGAAAACACACCAAGTCAAGATTCTGATCAAGGTGCAACTTTATTTTTCTCCAGGAGGGTTTATATAGTTACTGCAGGGTGGGGGGGAGCAAGAAGCTGTTATCTGCATAAGGTGGGGCAAACTAACAGGATGTTTGTATAGGATGTTTACAGGGTGAAAGGGTCAAGGGCTCTGACTAAATGTCCTGTTGCTAGGCAACCTGACTATAAAATAATCTAGTTCCCTGTCTTATGGGGGTCTGTATTTTTCCACTAACTAGAGATTCTATCCTTGTCCCTGACACCGAGTTACTGCAGTCAGACAGGCTGGGAACTCCATGATGTCCGAGTTACTTTCTATTACTGTTAAAAAACACAGACCAAGGCCACTTAAAGAAGGAAGAGTTATTGGAGCACACCATTTCAGAGGATTACAGTCCACGACCACCATAGCGGGGGAGCATGGCACTGGAGTAGTTGAGAGCTCACATCGGGATCCACAAGGAGGAGGCAGAGCAAACTAAGAAAGGGCATGGGTTTTTTGGAACCTCAAATCCCACCCCCAATGATATACCTCCTCCAACAAGGCCACACCTCCCAATCCTTCCCAAATAGTTCCGCCAACTGGGGACCAAGTATTCAAACATGTGAGCCAATGGGGAGCATTCTCATTAAACCAGAACACCTTAATTCAAGGGCAGCTTGGGTTGTATGGTGGTTTAAATGAGAATGGCTCTCATAGGCTCATGTATTTGAATGTTTGATTCCCAGTTGTTGGTGGATTGTTAAGTGAGGATTAGGAAGTATAGCCTTGTTGGAGGATGTGTGGCCTTGTGGGAGAAGGTGTGGCCTTGTGGGAGGAGGTGTGGCCTTATTGGGGGTGTGGCCTTGTGGGAGAAGGTGTGGCCTTGTGAAAGGAGGTGTGGCCTTGTGGGAGGGGGTTGGCCTTGTTGGAGGGGACTGCATCACTGGAGGTGGGAACAGAAGGAAGCCCAGACCAGGGAAATGCTACATTACTCAGAAAATGTAAACCAAGATCTGAGCCTCCCAGGTGTGTGACCAGGTGCCACCTGTAATGAATTCTTCTTACCTTCTTAAGGGAAGAAAAAGGAAGTGAGTCAGTGCCAGGTCCTGTGTATGCATGTGTGTGTGTGTGTGTGTGTGTGTGTGATTCTCAGCCCCCACTACCTCTTTCCCTTTTATTCTGAGGCAGGCTGACCTCAGATTTGTGATCCTTCCACACTGGCCTCCGGCTCAGCTCATTTTGCTCTCTTTGAAATGTCATTTTCCAAGTGCTTCTTCAAAACTGCCCAGGAAATGATCTCATTATTATTGCTTCACAGAACTAGAGCTCAGAGAGGGTGATGGACATCCCATGGTTGAATCATAGATGGTGGGACTCGGGTGTTTGTGCCGGGCTCTGGGCAATTTTAGCTCTGATGCCCTGCCCTTGCGTCTGGCTCCTTAAAGGTGATCTCATGCATCTCATCACAGTGCTTAGCATTCTGACCACAAAGCGCTGAGGAGAGGAGGCAGGCACGGTGTGGTCCCCTCTCCCAGCCAGTCAAGGAATCTGGCTGGCTTGGCTGGCCAGCACTGGCCTCAGATGGGATTATTATTTGCAAAATTGACAAGGCCTGTTGCATTGGTTTGCTAGGGCTGCCAGCACCAAGAATCAAAGACTTGGCAGATTTTTCAGTTCTGCAAGCTAGAAGTCAAGATTAAGGTTTCCTCTGAAGCTTGCTGATAGCCACTTCCTCCCTGTGTCCCCACGCCACCTCTCCTCTGTGACAGTTATACTGAACTATCATTTATATCAATGACTCTCATTTTAATTTAATTACCTCTTGGAATACACTGATAGTCACATTCTGAAGGTTAAAACCTCAATATGTGAATTGGGGAAACTCAGTTCAACCAATACCACCTGTCTAGAAATGTTTCTATTCTAAGACGACTACATGACTTGAAATTCCTATAGTTAGTCCTCTCTGAGTTCATTAAGGAACACATGTTTAATATAAGGGAAGGGATAGGGAGTCATTATCTCCTATTAACATTGTGGCCATTTTGCCTTATGAATTACACAGAGCAGTGCCAAGCCTACTGGGATGGTTCCAGGGCAAATTGAGGAATAAATTATGGTTTAGGATTCAACCCAAACTTAGGGAAAAAAAAATACGATAGTGCGGTGGCCAGAGGCTTCATGAGTAGAGTGGAGGGGGACAAATAAAGCCAAAAGCACAAAGATGGGGGGTACATGAGAATTTTGCCGGGCACGTGTGCAGAAGATTGTTAAGAATAGGAGAGTCTCAGAGCTAAGTAGAATCTGGCTCACTGAGTGCTTCTGAACTTTTGATGTGTCTGAGTATGTCCCCCAAAGGTTCATACCGTACGAATGCTGACTCGGTAGAAACTTTAAGGGAGCAGTCGGGAATGCTTAGGTCATCAGGGACACAATACTGGGAAGGAATTAATATAACTCTTGAGGGAACCCAGTTAGCTGTTGAAAGCAAGTTATTCTGAACTAACCTGGTGCCTCCCTCTGAACCTCTCTTGTTTCCAATCTGGCTGTGTGATCTCTTCCTCTTTCCAGTGATCCTGCTACAATGCCATGATGGTGTAGCCAGAAAGCTCAAACCAGAAATGAACAGATTCCAGCCCTATGTTCTTAGACACCCAATACAGGGAGTTAAGTAGAACAGTACTAGCTTTGTGACCCAGACTACTGGCTTAAACTATCTGGATCTTTGATTCTATTGGCCACAGATGGGTGATTTTAATACCTATCCTCCAAGGATAGAGCAGAGAAACCACACTCCATTGTACAGATAAAGTATTTAACACGGCAATGATGCCCAGTGCTCAATGAATGGCACCCTAAAGATGCTCAAATACTCCATCAGCAGGTTTGTGGATGCTGGAGAGGGAGGGTGACAGGTGTCCTGACTGAACCCTCAGCAAATGAGTGTCTCCTCCATTGTATTCATCTATGTTCTTGTCCTTCCTACTAACTCTGTAAATGGACAGTTTGTGGGATGGAATCATTATCATAGAACCAGGAAAAAATTATGATCTCCCAATGAGGGAAATGTCGTGGTTCATTTTGTTTGGTTTGGCTAACTGCTATAAGGATGGCACTATGGGAAATCTCTTCTAAGTGACCCAAGCCGTGTGTCAGCTAGGGAAACTTAAGAATATGGCAGAGGAGGTGTGTGACCAAAGAGTCTTCTTCCTCACAGTGCCAAGCAGAGCACTTAACCAGTAACACACTTTTGGCAAGTCAAGAAGAAGGGCCATTCAAATCAGTGACACGTTTTTCAGAGACTCGAAATGAGGGAGCACCTAGAGAAAAGAGATATACTCAAGGCTCACGCATGAAAAATCCAAAGTTCTAAAAACGTTCCAGAAGTGACATTTAGAAGTTATTCTCTCACTCTGGCCATAGCCGAGACCAGGCTAGGAAGCAGATTCCAGAACGTGAGATTTCCAGAGTCTGATCTTGCTCTCCAGCATCTACAGTGGAAACAGGTCACACACACACATGACAGACATGGCAGATACTTACATCCATAACCTGAGCCCCGGAGTCTACCACGGCAAGCAAGCTTCAAGAGACAACAGTACACGAACTATAGACTTCAGAATGTGCAAAAGCCAAATCCCTGGGCACAGCTAGAAAGAGCTAGGGCAGGACTGGTTCTGGTCCAGCATGGAAACTGCTACATGGCTGCTTGTGGCCTCAAGTGGAACCGCATACATGCTCCCAAATCGAATGGTTTGTGCCGGAAGAGTGAAAACATGAGGTCATATGCTCATCACTCATCTCATGTGCTCTGTTCCTGGAAGTGGGCTGGAGAACAGAACCCCGGAGGCTATACACTTTGCAAACACCTTGCCATCCAAACAGGATGATGCCGATAAAAGTTCACAATTTTGCATATTCATGGCCCCTTTAAGTGCAGTCTAACCTTTGCTTCAGATGCTGAACTCAGAGGAAACAAACAAGCACATCTAGCCTTGCTGATCGGCTCCCTAAAAGGCGTCACTCAAGTAATTTTGGTGACTAGAGGGACTGTAAAGGGCGATTTGACTATGTGCAAAGCATCACCATATGGACTGAACATGCAACCTAAACCCCATAAGCATCCACTGTGCATTTAGTCCCTGTGCATCCGAGGAGGAGAATCAGATCCTAAAGGATAAAGCCGGTTAAGGCCCAAGGCAGACAACAATTAAACCTACCTTGAACTGCATGGGTGCCGAAGGGTCTGAGGAAGCAATTCCTGTCAAAGTCAGAACAGAATGGGCATGCTCCAGTGCAGGTGGCCCGGGCCCTTCTCCTCTGAGTGCAGGGCTGCATGTTTGGAACGGTGAGTCATCCTCCCCTCACTACTACCCAAATATCTAAGATGATTGAATGGACAAAGACGTAAGTCATTTTGGGCTACATTTTGGAAGGTTCCAGTACATGACTGGTTGAGCCCATTCCTCCTGGGCCTGTGGGAAGGTAACACATTCTGATGGGGGGCATGTGGGAGAGCCAGGCTGCTCACCAGGACACAAAAGAGACAAAGAAGGAACCTGAATCCCCCAAATCCTCTTTAAAGAGCCTCCTTGCCGACGTGCTAAGAATTTCCCCAAAAGTCCCATCTCCCAGAAGTCCCACTGCCCTTTCCATTCTGAGGGCCAAGTCTTGAGTACACAGACCTTTGAGGATCATCTAGCACCCACATGGCAGCAGGAAGACCCTATTCCCAGAGAAGCTGCCTTTCTTCTGCACCATCATCCTCTTTTTTTTTTTTTTTTTTTAAAGATTTATTTATTTATTTTACAGTGTAATGTTTGCATATATCCTTGCAGGCCAGAAGAGGGCACCAGATCTCATTACAAATGGTTGTGAGCCACCATGTGGTTGCTGGGAATTGAACTCAGGACCTCTGGAAGAACAGCCAGTATTCTTAACCACTGAGCCATCTCTCCAGCCCCCACCATCATCCTCTTTAGTTATAACTCTACCCTTCCGCCTTTGCCTGTCCCCCTTCACTGGTTCAGAACTTGGATGGCCAGAACACTCATCAGCAGACTCAGATTGTCCTTTAAGCCACCAGGAAATGAATGTCTATGTTCCTTTGAGGACACTGTCATGCCCAGAGACACACTTCATCCTAAACAGATGGGAAGACAGCTTGGGTCGCAAGTGCTTCAGTATGTAACTGGACTCACCCAGTGAGGTGCAGGAGACCTACAGCTGGACAGAGTCACAACGGAACAGGACAGCATGGCCAGAGGAAGCAGCAGCAAGCTCAGACAAGGTGGTTAGTTTTGGCTGGGGCACAATAGCACGCAATCACCACCTTGAACAATCTACTGCTGCCATTCCAGAGGTTAGGATCTGGAGACACGACTTTGCCAGATTCTGCGCTCAGGGACTCACAGGTGGTAATCCAGCTGCCGTCCAGGCTGTGGTATCCTCACCTAGGTTCTGAGTCCTCTGTTAGTTCGCTGGTATTTGGCAGAATTCATCTCCTTGTGACTGTAGGGTTTGAAACCCTAATCTCTCTGAGGCAGCCTGCTGTTCCCCACAGACGCTTCCCACAGCATGGCGCTGGTTACTTCAAGGTCCTCAGACTGATGAGTGTTTGCTATGGCTGCTCCGAATCTCTGACCACCTCTGCAGTCTCTTTCCATGGGCTCCCAACAGAAATAATCTCCGGTTTATGAGACACTCTCCAGCTTCGCTAACTCACCATGAACGGACTAGGTCCTGCTATGGTTTGGCTCTGAAAGTTCCCCCAAAGGCTCCTGTGTTAAGTCTTGTCCCCCAGCCCCAGTCCACCACCGGGACGTAGTGGAACCTTTAGATGTTTGAGTCTAGTAGCTCTACGTTATGTCACCAGGGTACGTCCTTGAAGGGAACAGTGGGAGCCTCGGCCCCTCTCTCTCTCCAGTTGCTTCCTGGCTGTGCAAAGGAAACCCAGCCCCTCCACCTTACACTCCCACCATCACTGCCGCAAAGCAGTGGGGCCAAGCAAGCAAGGACTAACGTCCCTGAAACCGTGAGCCAAAGCCAAAGCCAACCTTTGCTCCTTTTGAGATGGTGTCCTGGGCACTATGCCACAGTGTCGGAAAGCTGCCTAAAATAGGTAACTTGATTATCTTGGCCAAATCTTTTCACCTTTGCCATGCCATCTGAGATAATCACAGATGTCATATCAACTCTATCAATGTCACGGAGAGGGTATCCGGGACTTGAGCACCAGGGGCAGGGGGTTTAGGGTCCCAAGTAGAATGTTGCCTATTTCAGTGGGAAACTGGGAGGTGAGACATCTGCAGGCAGGTCCCACGCAGGGGCAGCCAGTTGAGCAGCACCAAAGACACTTGTCAGTAAGTAGCCCCTAGGTGTGAAGTCTAGATGATTTAGCCAGAGTAATAATTAGGTCATGTTCTGGGCACAGCCAGCCAGCCAGGAGCCTTGAACATAAACTGAGACAAGAGTGAGAGAAAGATGTGGCCAGAACAGTTGAATCCCATGAGGCGGGGCTATCATTACTCAGATCATGGCCTGAGGTCAGCCAGCACTCAGATCAAAGAAGCTTTGTCTCTAGATTGCTCTATCTATGCAGAGGAACAGCAGGCTGGGAGCTGCTGGCCTCCTGGCAGAGGCTTCATGGCCTCTCCTTTTATATCACAATGAAAAAATCCCTGACAGACACAGCACATGACCACCTCTGTGTCTAGCCACTCAGAGGTCTATAGGGGAGGGTCTATACCTGGAGGAGGAAGGATGGCAGGTGTGGTAGTTTGAATAAGATGTCCCCCTAAGTGCATATATTTGAATGCTTAATCACCAGGGAGTGGAACTCTTTTGATAGAATTAGAAGGATCAGGAGGTGTGGCCTTGTCGGAGGAAGTGTGTTACTGGGGGTGGGCTTTCAGGTTTCATGCCAGGTCCAGTCTCTCTGTCTTTCTCTCTCTCTGTCTCTCTCTCTCTCTCTCTGCTTACAGATCAGGATGCAGCTCTTAGCTACTTCTCTACAACCACACTTGTCATGCCCGCCACCATACTCCCCGCCATGATGACAATGAACTATACCTCTGAAACTATAAGTCAGCCCCCAATTAAATGCTTTCCTATATAAGAGTTGCCATGGTCATGGTGTCTCTTCACAGCAATAGAACACTGACTAAGACAGCAGGAAATGGCAAGTTAGAGCTCCCAGAAGGCTGGAATGCAGAGAGGCCTTGGGTGAGACGTCCCCTGGAATTCATACGCTGGAAATCTAGTTCCAAAGTTACATGTTTATAGATTTGGAGGAAGAGGCTCTGGGGGACATTAAGATTAGATGAGGTCATGGGGTTGGGACCCCAAGAAGATGTTTAGTAGCACTGTAAGTGAATCAAGCTAGTATGCTCGCTCTGTCTCTCAGTGTGATGTCCTTCACCTTGCTATGATGCAGGGAGAGGGCCTTCACCAGGTGCTGGCCCACTTCTCTTGGACTTCCCAGCCTCCCACATCATGAGCTTAGTGCGCCTTTATGATGAATACACTCTCTTGAACATTTTCATAGTACCAGAAAGCAGGCTGAGATAGGTCACGTGACAAGGCAGAGGATGATGATGATGAGGGTACAAAGTCACGCACAGGATCAATACAGCAGCGTAGAACATCTTTGCTGGAGCTCAGGATGGCACTCAGCACCCGGGGCTGCACAAAGGAGCATCATAGCCAGGAGAGGAGGGTACAGGTCAGCCTGCAGGATCTCAGCCATCGTGATACGGCCCCCTGCTCCTGGGTCTGTAATGTAATTCCTAATTCTACTGGAGCTCAAGACCAGGGTAGAACTGTGGTCCGATTAGTGAAGAGTGAAGCAGGCCCAGCCATGGGGCTGAAGGTACAGGAAACCTCTGTTCCAGAAGCAGCCGGGGAGGCAGAGACCACTGAAAGCTCCTTGGACCTTGCTCCCAAGCCTTGACCTTCCCCAGAGATGAGTGAGTTGCTTTGTAGAAGCAGGGTATGTACCTCTGGCTGTCCAGGAGCTCATTATGTAGATGAAGCTCTTCTCAAATGTGTACACCTGCCTCACTTCTGGCACACTAAAACTGTTGATGTGTGTCAATGTATCTGACTGATTAGGCCCTTTTCTCCCCCCCCCATTCGAACAAGTCTTGCTCCCCTGAACCTCTGGATTGTTTTTCCACAGAGGCTGCCTGAGAGGAAATTGTCAGCCTCAACCCCTTCCCTGAGTTCATTCCTCCTTCAGCTTCGGAGTCTCTGCCCCAGTGAAAGGCTGGTCTCAGAGGGCTCTTAGCCTCAGCATGACTCTGCCCGGGGAGTCTGTCTGTCTATATTCTTGTCTCAGTGCCCTTCTCGTAAGTCGTCTAGGAAGGGGCTCAGTCTGCATCCTGTCTGGAGATCGATGGTGCTAATGGTCTCTGGTCCATTAGGAGGCAGGAGGCAAGTCAGCAATGAATCACTTATCAGCTCAGCCAGGCTGGGTGTGGTGGAAGGAAAAACCTTGTCATAGTCCCACACCAGAGTCCTTGTCTTTCCTCTCCTTAAGGACATACCCTCCCCCCCCCTCCCCGAGCCACCTCAAGAAGCCGTAGGGTAGCTGTACAGATGAGGGTCCTGTTCCCAGAGACTACAGGTGAATCTGATTTCTTTACACAAGGCACTTTCCGCTAGAGCACTAGAGGGTCGAGACTCAAAAGAGGCACATGGGTGTTTCCACATCTTGTGCTGTGGTGCCTGCAACTGTCTTCTCAGTCTGATTCAAAGATTCTGGCTCTTGGGAGTCTCAGAAAGGATGTCTTATTCTGGAAAATGAGCTCTATGAGCAGCAAAAAATCTCTTTTATTCTTGTTTGTGGATCCCACCAGAAGAACTCACGTCCCAGGATCTACTCACTGAGTCATTTCCATAGCGAGCTCCAGTTTCTGAGCACAGCTTCACTGAGGGGCACATCATAATACCCAAGCAGCAAGATCTTATCCATTATGTCATTTCTAGGGATGTAGTCAGTGGTAGAATACTTGCCTAGCATGTGTGAGGCCCTGGATTTGATCTCCATCACTGGAAAATAAAACTACCAAACAAACAGACAGGTAAAAAGACATTGCTGTGTTATTCAATACCTACATTTTAGCAGTAGTAATTTATGCAAACTTCTATTTCTAATGGTATCAGAAACCAGTATCTCAACTTCGGACAGTGACTGGAATCTCTCTACCTCAGGGGCTGCAACTTTTGGGAGTGATGGGAGATTGAAAGGAAAAGGGCAGTATTCCAGGTATGTCTTAAAACCATAGGTGGATAAGCTTTGCCTTCCTGCTTGGATGTGTTACCAGGTTAGAATCATGCTCCATTCACTAGCTGTAATCATGGGGCTTTGATAGCTTGATTATAGTTCCAAGATTACAACCCAGCATGAGACTGCTGTTGAATTAAGCCATGCCCACCATGAAGAGATTGCTCTCCTCTCCCTAAACCAAAGCTGCTATACATCTGCCTAACGTGATTTCTACCTACCCATTGGCTGCTAAAAAGGGAACCAACCCTTTTCTTGTTTGGTATTTAGTAGCCTTGTCTCCAATACTAGTGGCCTTTAACCTCTACAAACCCAATTTAGCATGAGTGTCAATCATTGAAATTTGTTGTATATAATGTATTTTTCCCCAAAAATGATCCAGATCTTTGAGCAATGTGGAGTAATGACGATCACTACTGACCCACCACTTTCAGTACCAACTAAATGGAACACACACACCTGTGCTTGAGCACACTTGTGTTTGGCCTGCATGTCTGTGCATCACTTGTTTGCCTAGTGCCCAAAGAGTCCAGGAGAGGGTGTTGGATCTCTTGGAACTGGAGTTACAGCCAGTTGTGAGCCACCCTCCATGTGGGCATGGGGAATTGATCCTGGGTCCTCTGGAAGAGCAGCCAGTACTCCTAACCACTGAGCCATCTCTCCAGGACCTCGGCTGTAATTTTGATGGTGTGGCTGGATGACTGGATTTCTGTAAGGAGTATTGCCATCCAATACCACCAGTCTCTTGGTTGTCAAGTATGAGGTGTCTTTCCACTCATCTTCATCTTTAATTTCTGCCAACAATGTCTATAGCTTTCAGAGTGCTAAGTGTTAGTTGTTGTATGATATTTTGTTTGTGTTCTGACAAATAAAGCTTGCCTGGAGATCAGAGGGTGGAGCTAGCCACTAGTTACCCATAGAGGCCAGATGGTGGCGGCTCTCACCTTTAATCCCAACAGTTGGGAGGCTCATGCCTTTAATCCCAGTACAATCAAGAGGTGGAGACAGGAATATAAAGCAGGTGGAGACAGGATCTCAGCCCCCTTTCAGTCTGAGGATCTGAAGAGGTAAGAAGTCACTAGTGGCTGCTCCTTTGCTTCTCTGATCTTTCAGGTTATTACCCCAACGATATTTGACTCCTGGTTTTTATTGATAAGACTAATTAGATTCACACTTCAGTTAGTCATTAAGGAAGCAGACGCTTTTGTTAGAGGTGTGAAACCCTCCTTTCTGTAAGTTGCCTTGGTCAGGGTATTTTATCACAGCTATAGAAAAGTAACTGAGATACCAGGTGTGGGGACACACTTATAACCTCAACGCTTGGGAGGCAAATGCAGGTGGGGGAGCTACCATTACTGTACCTTCAGAGTTGTTTTTAAACTAAAACTCCCTGGAGAAACAGAGGCAGAATCAGCAGAATCACTGAGTCGCTTAGAATCATTGTTTCAGGTGACGTACATAGGCTTGACTTTCTACGTATAACCAGAAGTGTGTGTGTGTGTGTGTGTGTGTGTGTGTGTGTGTGTGTGTGTGTGTCTCAGTCAGTGTTCTACTGCTGTGAAGAGACACCATGACCAAGGCAACTCCTATAAAAGGCAGCACTTAATTGGGGCCTGGCTTACAGTTTCAGAGGTTTAGTCCATATCGTTATGGCACAAAGCATGAGGACATATAGCAAGGCATGGCGCTAGAGGGGTGCCTGAGAGTTCTACATCTGGATCTGAAGGCAATTGAAACCTCAGTGCGCACCCCAGTGACACACTTCCTCCAACAAGGCCACACTTCCTAATCTGTCTCAAATAGTGCCACTCCCTGGTGACCAAGCATCCAAATACATGACCTGTGGAGCCATCTCATTCCAGCCACCACAGTTGTTTGCCATCCCGTCTCTCCTTTTAAACGTCATCTAAAATGCTGTGAGCAAGCTCAGAAATGTGCTCCCCATCCTTCCCTTGCGAACTTATGGACTGTGACCTTGAATTGAACATGCTCAGGAATGTATACCTCCAAGTGAGCAGTGGCCCAGTACTCTCCTTCCTGAGGGTCGTATCCCTCTTGTTTCGTTATGTAAGTTTTAGGTCTCTTGCTTGCTGCGGCGTTTGAGTGACAATGGCCCCCATAGGAAGACGTGTGTCGTTGAGGGCAGGCTTTGAGGTTTCAGAAGACTTACGCCATTCCCGGTGTGTTTTCTCTGCTTCCTGTTTGTGCACTACGATATGAGCTCTTAGCTACTGCTTCAGTGACATGTCTGTCTGCTAGCTGCTCTGCTCCATGCCTCCACCATGATGGGGATGGGCTTCTATCCCTATTGAACTGTAGCCCCCTCCCCTAAAGTCTCCTTTCTGTAAGTTGCCTTAGTCAGGATTTGGTTGTTGTTGTTGTTGTTTGTTTGTTTTTTTCAAGACAGGGTTTCTCTGTGTAGCTTTGGCGCCTTTCCTGGAACTCACGCTGTAGCCCAGGCTGGCCTCAAACTCACAGAGATCTGCCTGCCTAGTCATGGTGTTTTATCACAGCTATAGAAAAGTAACTGAGACACCAGGTGTGGGGACAAACCTATAACCTCAACACTTGGGAGGTAAATGCCGGAAGATTAGTAGTTCAGCATCATTTCTTCGATACATAGCAAATTCTGGGCAGCCTGGTCTGTAAGAAACCTAAAAAAACAAACAAAAAATTCAAAAAGCTTTATACCTCTTCTGTTAAATTCATACCAATGCATTTTATTCATTTATTTAAAAAATATTTTTATGTATATGAGTGTTTTGCCTGCCTGCTTGTATATATGTATGTGTGTATGTATGTATGCATGTATGTGTGTATGTATGTATGCATGTGTACCACCTGTGTGCCTGATGTCTGAAGATGCCAGAAGAAGCATCAGATCCCCTGGAAATGGAGTTACAGACAGTGTGAGCTGCTATGTGGTACCAAGAATCAAACCCAGACCCTCTGGCAGAGCAGTGGGTGCATCTGTCTCCTGAGCCACACCTCTGCTCTTTATTTCCAGTGCTGTCTCTTGGGCCCTTCTGCCCCTTTGTTGTGTGGAGAAGCCCTTCCCTGCACAGAGTCCTGCCTCACACAGGTATTTCCGTCACTTGAGAGTCCAGGCTTCGTGGGTTAATTCCCAGCTGTCTCATGACTCATCACCCAGACAACTCTCATAGTGAATGTCTCTCTGCACTCTGCTCCAACAGGGCTGGAGGAGTTAAATCTACCCCCTCATAGTGAATGTCTCTCTATGCTCCGCTCCAACAGGGCTGAGTGAGTTAAATCTACCCCCTCATAGTGAATGTCTCTCTATGCTCTGCTCCAACAGAGCTGGAGGAGTTAAATCTACCCCCTCATAGCGAATGTCTTTCTATGCTCTGTTCCAACAGGGCTGGAGGAGTTAAATCTACCCCCTCATAGTGAATGTCTCTCTATGCTCCACTCCAACAGGGCTGAGTGAGTTAAATCTACCCCCTCATAGTGAATGTCTCTCTATGCTCTGCTCCAACAGGGCTGAGTGAGTTAAATCTACCCCCTCATAGTGAATGTCTCTCTATGCTCTGTTCCAACAGGGCTGAGTGAGTTAAATCTACCCCCTCATAGTGAATGTCTCTCTATGCTCTGCTCCAACAGGGCTGAGTGAGTTAAATCTACCCCCTCATAGTGAATGTCTCTCTATGCTCTGTTCCAACAGAGCTGGAGGAGTTAAATCTACCCCCTCATAGTGAATGTCTCTCTGCACTCTGCTCCAACAGGGCTGGAGGAGTTAAATCTACCCCCTCATAGTGAATGTCTCTCTGTACTCTGCTCCAACAGGGCTGGAGGAGTTAAATCTACCCCCTCATAGTGAATGTCTCTCTATGCTCTGCTTCAACAGGGCTAAACGAATTAAATTTATCCTTTCCAAGGGCTTATTATTTTAGAAAATGCTTTTTTTAACTTCTGCTTTTTAGCTCAAATGCAATTAACAGGAAAACAAAATGTGTCTCACCATGCTCTCCTCAAATCTATGTTAAATAACCTTATTTAAGGAGAACGAAGCAGGAATGGTTCCCCAGCCGCTCTCCTTGGGAAGAATTCTCTTCCTTGGGCTATTTCTGTAAGTCCTTTCGGCAACATGATTTTCAGCCGCAGCATATGTGAACTTCACGTTGTTTCTTTCTTGGGAATAACTAGAAAAAGCACAGAGCAGAGTTCAGAAATAGAGAAGAAAGATGTCACAGAGGGAGAACAGTGGGTCCAGCATGGTGGTCCACGCTTGTGGTCCAAGTGCCGGGCAGATGGAGGCAGCAGATCAGGAGGTCAAGGTCATCCTCTGCTACAGGGGGAGTCTGAAGCGCTGAGAGGAGACAGAGAAAGGTGTTTTGAGCAGCACTACCCTGGCTGAGGAGATTAGCAGAGGGGCCCTGGCACCCATTAGGGCGTGGCTGGCTGTGGCTACATCAGTGAGATCAGGGAAGAATACAGGTGGGCTCCAAAATGAAAAAAAAAATACAGAATAAAAATGAATATATGTATTTTGTAATAGATATAGGGATACGCCTCTTGCGGGGTGCAGGTCCCCATGGCCATGCACAGTGCCAAGTGTGCTGTTCTTGGCTACTGGGAGTTGGATGTGGTGAGCACAGTACACACTCTAGACAACCTCTCCTTCCATTTTTCTCCAGCGTACTCCTGGGCCTTTGGTTTTGAATTTATAGGGCAAGAATGTATTTGTCCTCTATCTTCTTTCCATTTTTTATGAGTCATTCTACCATAGCAAAATGAATATTCAAATGCATAATATCCACCATTACTAATTTAATATATAGTCAATATGTTCATTTGCAAATATACTACTTTATTAGGTGGGTATTTTTGTACAGAAGGATCATCCCACAGCAAAACCATCTAAGTCTTTTCTGAGAAATAAGAACATTGAGTGCTTACGGGTCCTCATGGATTCATTTATACTCAACTCCTGCCAGCTCCATTCTTCGATAAAATACAACACAGGCTATTTTCTAAATGCTCATCAGGGCGATGGTGGTGGTGGTGGTGGTGGTGGTGGCAGCGGTGGTGGCAGCCATATGCCTTTAATTCCAGCACTCGGGAGGCAGAGGCAGGCAGATCTCTGAGTCTGAGGCCATCCCGGTCTACAGAGAGAGTTCCAGGATAGCCAGGGTTATGTAGAGAAACCCTGTCTTGAAAAACAAAATCTAAATGACCATATTTGGGAGTGGGGAGATGGCTCAGTGGGTTAAGAGCACTGACTGCTCTTCCAGAGGACCTGGGTTCAACTCCCAGCACCCACATGGCAGCTCAAGACTGTCTGTAACTCCTGTTCCAGGGCTCTGATACCCTTGTACAGAAATACACGCAGGCAAACTGTCACAAAATGAGAATAATAAATTATTAAATGCCCATCAGTCATCCCTCGTTGGTCAGAAGCTTTATGAAGCCTGAGGACAATGGTCTCACTTACTCTCTGTCTCCAGCACATGAAACATGACTTATGCTAGGTGCTTATCATAATGCGTCAAAATACTTTCTCATACAAATAAGTACATGTACCACAAGTAAGCCCATTAAATTTCCAGCTGAAGAACAAATTCTACAGCCTCGGAAACCCTTATCCACTTTTGGTAGGAGTATAAGCTAATGGAGCCACTATGGAAATCAGTTTGGAGGTTCATCAGAAAACTAAAAATAGAACTACCATCTGACCTAGCTAGACTCCTGCTAGGTGTTTACTGGAAGGAACCTAAGTCAGCATATAACAGACACCTGCACACCCATGTTAACTGCAGCTGTATTCACGGTAGTCAAGCTGATGAATCTGCTTAGGTAGGCACCACTAGGTGAACGGATAAAGAAAGTGTGTTATATGCACAGTGGCATTTTATTTAGCCACTAAGAGGAATGGAATTGTCCTTTTCAGGTACATGGATGGAATACAAGATCATCAGATTAAAAGAAATTAGTCAAATCAGGAAGACAGATATTGCATCATGGAATGTAGCATTAAAAAAAAAGATAAGTCAGAGGGGGGCAGTGTTTGGGAAGAGGAAGGGGACTGTTTCGGGGAGTATAGAAATGATAATGGGATGACGGGAATAAGATCAAGTTAATGACATATGTACATAAGAATGTCAATGTGAAACCCATATGACAAAAAATGCTACCCAGAAGCAGATATGTGCACAAAAACCCACGAGGAGACCCATGACCATTAAATCTTAATGAACACATAAAGAAATCATAAATGCTTGGTGGACATGACAACTACCTTGATCAGATTATTATACATTGTTCATGCACTGAATTATCATGCTGTATTCCACAGACATGGATAACTCTTATGCACCAATTTAAAATATTAGTAGGAAAAGTACTGGTTTTCTGTTGCATGCTAGAGTGATTAAAGGTAAGAATATTGCACAATTTCAACAGAAGCTAGAAGAAAGCATCATGAATGTTTTTATTACGGAGAAATTATAAATGTTGCAGGAGATAGGAATTTTTAGCCTGATTTGAATGGTGAAGAATGTATACATGTATTAAGCATTCCATACTACCCTATAAATATGTACTTGCGTTCTGGGATTACCTCTTGAGTTCTGGGATTACTGGGGGCTGTCACACCTGCCTGGCTTTTACATGGATTCTGGGGATCCATGACAAGTGTTTTATCCACTGAGCCCTTTCCCAAGTCCCCTCTGAACTGATTTTTAAAAGACTAATAATTTGGTGACATTAAACTCTACATTTTATAAGTAGTCTCCTGAAATGCGGTGTCTAAAAGCCAGTAGAAACTGGGAGAATGATTTGCGAACACTACCACAGAAAGAAATCTCTGGAATGGTGTGATTGCAGCACCTGCCTATGGCAAGGAAACGCATCAGATGCACATGCTGGTCAAAGCTCCTCACCTCACGACAGCTGGGAGACAGAGAGATTAAGCCAAGGGCATCAGGACTCCACTCAAGGGCACGTCCCTGTGCTTTGGGAAGGCAGACTGGAAGACTTCTAACTAGTTCCTCCCTCCTAAAGATTCCTCTCCTTCCTCTCACTGCCACAGGGTAGGAACCAAGCTTCGAACACACAAACCTTTAGGGAACGCTTGATCAGACTTAGCAGGACTTTCTTAGAAGGTGACTAAGTCCAGAACGTCAGGTTACATGCCGTATTTACTGAGGAAACTCGCTGTTGCTGCAGTCCCTAGTCTTTAAGGTGTCCCAGGATGGTAACTTGCTGCCCAGGAACCATTGTTATGGAAATAGAGGCGCGGGAGCCAAGACTGCTCTTTATTTTAAAAATATGTGTACGGACATTTTTCTATTTTCAAAATTCAATTTTCTGTGATGACAGCGTCTCCCCATCCCTACCTCCGGGTATAGTGTGTGTTTGTACCTGGCAGGAACTGTATGGATAATAAAGAATGTAGCATAATGAGGTATGCACAAAGGATGCACAATGACACATAGTTATGCATTAGGTTTAGCTTAAATAATACATCCTTTGTTGCCACACTTTCCCAATACTTCCTGAAAAGCTGAAGGATGCAGACTGCATGACCAATGGCACTGTAACATCGCTCCGGGATGTCCTGAGGGATAGTAAATGCAACTAGCAAAATGGTGCAGTTGTTTTGGGCTCTATATTTGCAAAATACTTTCACACATAGCTCATTTGTTCTTTGCCATGACTTTTTTTGATGCATAAATCTTGGCTCGTATTTTACAGAAGAAAACTGTGAAGCGATGTAGCTGGAAGATAGCTCACGTCAGCTCTGAGACCTTGTGCCATGCAAAGTCCATTTTGTATGGCATTTGTATCTAGAAATATCAGGAATTTAAAGAAATCGGCCAGTGGTTCTTCTCTGTACCGGGAAAATGTGACTTGGGGACCAAACGTGGAGTTAAGTGGCACAAAGAGAAGGCAGGAACTCCCCCATAACGCAGGGCACCTGTCGACTGGGTGGTTACTGGTGAGAACTTCAATAACAAGACGTTTTCATTCCGCTCATGTCTTTTTACCACGGGGAATATGCAGAACACTTCTTATTATCAGAAGTTCCTGGAGAAACGTTATTTACTTCTTTCCAACATAACATTTTTATTGATTATTTGGATTGATTATTTTCACATAATGCATCCCATCTCATTTACTTCCCAGCCTTCTCAGGTCCACTCCCTTCCCCTCCCCACTCCCCCCCCCCCACACAAAATAGAAAAGGAAAAAAAAAGTCCAGTTTGTGTTATCCATACATTCACTGGAGCATGGTCAAACTTCTAGTGGCCAACCCCTTAAAGAAAATTGAATCCTTCCCCACCCCTACCAGAAGCTATCAACTGTGGTGAGCTACACTTCAGCATCCCTATCACAGTTTTTAAGAGTTCTGTCCAAAGGCTTCCTCTCTAGACTGTTTATTTTGAGGAGAATGGGGGGGTGGGGGAGTAGAGGTTGTCACAGGAGCCTTCTTTGTCCCTCTTCTTCAACTGTGAGTCTGCAGTCATCCATATCGTGCAAAAGAAGCCTCCTTGCCCTTTACAGTCAGCAGGAGCATGGATCGTGGACTTCCACGTGGTTTCTGGTTCAGCACAGACCACAGATATTCACATGGTCTCCAGCATCAGCACAGACCATGAACCTTGGCCGCAGCATGGACCATGGACATCCTCATGGCCCTCTGTGGCAGCACAGGCCCAGGGACATCAACACTTGAGGCAACAGCACAGACCGCGGACATACATCCCCATGGCCTCCGATGGTAACATGGGCCACAGAAGCCACACGCCGCCACCTCCTCCCAATAGAAAACTTGATTTTAATGCTATACCATTAATCAAATAAAGTCCATGTTTGTTTCTGTTTCTGAATACATTTTTACAGGTGACCTGAAAATCCTACAAAGCATAAAAGCAACGTATAGATAGAATTCTGATGGCAGAAAAGTAACTGGATACAGTTCTCCCCCTCAAAGTCATCGCTCAGTGACAACTATGTAGAACTATAGAAATCAGGACAGCTGTTGTCCAAGGTCTCACCCACCCTCCCCGCACAGTGTGCATGATAGATATGAAGATGGAGAAGATTCACTCCTCCATGTTCGTTCCAGTTAAACGATCTGATTGTTACGGTAGCAGCGGCAATTCACTGGAGTTGCTGACGGCGAGAGATGAGGCGGGAAACAACCTAAGCAAACCAGCCATACTTCCAGGCTCAGCCTCAAGCTCTGAGCCAAGTTTCCACCTTTTCTCTAGGAAGACCTATGTGGTCAAATCTCAGCACCAGCAGAAGACCTGTGGTGCTTTGAATAAGAACGGCCCCCATAGGCTCATACAGTAGAATGTGTAGTTGCCAGGGTGTGGAACCATTTGAAAGGATTAGAAAGACTAGGAGGTGTGGCCTTGTTGGAAAAAGTTATGTCACTCAAGGCAGGCTTTGAGGTTTTAAAAGTCCATGCCAGGCCCAGTGTCTGTCTGTCTATCTTTCTGTCTGTGTGCCCCTCCCACCCCCCCCACCCCAACCCTACCAGTAGGATGTAGCTCTTAGCTACTTCTCCAGCACCACACCTACCTGCTCCCATGCTCCATGACACCATGCTCTTGCCATCATGATAATGAACTAAACCCCCAAAACTGTAAGCAAGCCCCCAACTAATGCTTTCTTTCATAGGAGTTGCCCTGATCATAGCATCTCTTCACAGCTATAGAGTACTAAGACAGGTTCCTAGAGCACACCTCTTTGTATGTTCTTATATTCTATGCAGAAAAGTCATGGTTGATACTCACACCTCTGTCACCCGGATCCAGGCAAATGGAGTTTTAATACAGTCATTATATATTTGGGTTCAAGTTTTGGTCCTAAAGCCATTCCGTGGGTAGCCTAGAATGAAGACAGCATTGTAGCACTTCATTTTATAATGACAATGATCTTTGCTGCTGAGGGAGTCTGAAAGCCTTACCGGCAATTATCCAGTCTAGTTTTAAACACACAGACAACAGATGACATCATTACATGATGAGGCGGTGAGATGACCTGGAGAGTACCTCCAGTCTGCCTTGCCGTGTGTGACCCGTGTGAGCTTGAGGGATTATATCTCTTCTCTGGGCCGCCGCTTTCTCATCAGTAAAATGGTGCGGTAAAGCCACCTACTCCAGTGGGGTTGTTACAGAGCTCAGTGTATCAGGCATGCAAATAATGTTCTTTCTCTTCTCACATATCAAAGCATCTTCATCGAGTGAACGACCTGAGGTGAGCTAACTTTATAAAGCGAAGGGCTTCATTAGCTCACAGTTCTGGAGGTTAAAGGGCACGACTGTCCATCAGTTTGGCTCTAGTGAAGACCACAGAGCAACCCGGAAGTGGGGCAAGGTAGGGGCGGGAGGTTGGAAGGTGCTGTGTGGAAAGAAGAAATCAGGCCATAAAAGTGGGAGCCAGTCAGTCCAGGGTCTACAGTCCTCTTGGAGGGCACATCCCAAATGACATGCACGCCTCCCATTGGGCTCCTTCCCTTAAAGGTGCCATCACTCCTGTATCACCAAACCGAGGACCTCCTGTGGTATTTAAAAAATGGCGGGAAGGAGTCACACCATACAACAGGTCCTACGTGGAGGTTTATTGAGGGGAGGGGAGAGAAGGGGGCAGGGACTGGTCCCTGGGGGCAAGAGCGAAGGAAGAGAAACAGAAAGAGACGGGAGCCCGCCTTTTATAAGGAAATGTAGCGAATGCACACAGAGGGTACTCTTAGTGGCTGCAGCTGAGGATTTATCCTGTCAGGACCCTAAGGGCAGGCCAGTACAGATGCCTAAATGTTAACACGTCCCATAGAACCTCCAACAGCATCCAAACTGCCGAACCTCCTTTCTGCATGTGAGCCTGTGTGTACGGGTGTGGACATGTGCACACTACTGTGCCCCGCCTATTGGAGAGATGGAGCGGACCAGGAACAATTACACTTTACATGGGGTTTCCACATCACAAAGGCTTTCTTGACTTCACTGCCCATTTGCTGAACATTTGAAAGAGGATAATTCAGGGCTGGGGATACAGTGCAGTGCTGAAGCCCTTGCCCAGCGGACGTGTGTGATATGCTGGATCTGACTCCCAACATCGCCAGAAAACCGTCAGTAGATGGTCATGTGCTTCGGAAATGCAAGGGATTATTACAACATCACTTACATTGGATTCAGGGTCTCAAACTTAATTCTTCTTTGAGCTGTTCAGAAATCATGGGGACATTATCAAAACATTAAGAATCTCAGAATGGCCTATCTTTTCTCATCTTCACACCCAGGACAGAAATCACACCGTTGTTTTTTGTTGTACACAATTGCTTTCTTGTTACCACGCAGGTGAGCATTTGTAACTGACACTGTATAGCCAGAAGGCTGGAAAGATACGTGGCATAATTTGTAGAACTCATTTAAGTAGACAATCCTATGTGTTGTTTGGTGAATATTCAAAAACACAGAAGTTATCAAAAGCATGAGGCAGCCCTCGTGAGGCACTGGCTCCTTTGGGGAGATGGGAAGATCAAATGTTGGGAGAGATTAAACTAGACTCAACTTTCTGTTTCTTTTTTCTTTTCAATGAGAGATCAGAGGCAATTGGAGCAATCTATTAGGATCAGTTCCCAATCAGCAGTCTCTTAATGAGTGCCGTATTTCCCTCTGCGTCTTTATAATTTAAACAGCTTTAATTGTTTCAAAAATGTAGACAAGGAACTACAGGCAAGCAAGGATGCTGCTGTGGGTGGGAGAGACAGTCTTTCCCAGGTATGAGCCCCCAACCGGCTGTCTAATACCGTGAAAAGGAGACCATGATTTTGCGAGGGAGCAAGGGATATGGGATGGGTTGGAAGGGGGAAAGGGAAGGGGTAAAATGATGTAATTTCTATTTTAAAACCTTTTTTTTGAAGGGGGGCTGGGCATAGTGGCACAAGCCTTTAATCCTAGCACTTGGGGCAGAGACAGGTGGATCTCTGTGAGTTTGAAGCTAGGGTGGTCTACATCATGAGTTGCAGACTCTTCCTTTCCTCTCCCTGTTTAATCCTCTCATTCTGGTCTCCCCCGTGTCTCTCCATAACTACACACTCTATTTCTCCTTCCTTGGCAGACCCCCCCCACCCCAACTAGTTCTTTACTCTATGCCTAACCACTGTGGCTATACAGACGGTATCATGCCTATTGAACTTAAAAACTAACATCCATATATAAGAGAATATATACCATTCTTGTCTTTTGGGGTCTGGGTTATCTAACTTGGGGCAATTGTTTTTCTAGCTCAATCTATTTACCTGCAAATTCATGATTTCATTTTTTTTTAAAGCAGCTGAACAATATTCTATTGTGTAAACATACAGCGACTTCCTTATCTATTCACCTGTCGTCCCGGCACCCAAGTGGCTAGATTTTATGAGAAAACTATTTTTTTCCCAGTGTGTGCCTCTGACAGTGACCACAGTGATGGGCGTGCGGCATGGGTTCAGATGTTTTTGCTGAATGGATGTGTCCTGTGGATGAAGATAAAGCTGTCAAGCCCAGGGCATCTGGACCAGCACACAGAATGAACATCACAGCTCTCGGAGTTCCTGTTGGCCTGGCTTCTGAGAGCCGACTCTGACTCTCAGCCCTGCTGCTGGTACGGGAGCTGCTGAGCAGCAGAAACCCTCAGACTGAAGGCCGTGGGCTGTGCTGCTCAGGATGGACCTACCCCGCCGTTGGCATAAAGGCTGTCAGATGTTAATGGCACAAGACGCTGGCCATCTGCCGCTGGATCTTGAGCAGCTGCCCGGCAAGGGGAGGTATGCCATGCCTCCATTGAGAGCCTGGAGGGGACACTTTGGGTCTAAGAAATGATGGGACCAAAGCCAGGCAGGAAGCAGCAGCGGGGATTTGCTTAATTAATGGAAATGACCGATGCTACTGCGCCTTCACTCTGCAGCTGGCTGTGTGCCAGACTTTCCATGGAGCAGGGCCACGTCTTCAAGACAGCCTTCCAGAGAAGATTCCCTATGAATCCCAACTGATACCCGAGGAGCTGAAAGTCATTTTCCTAGAGACACAGTGTTAGCACACGGTGGGTCAAAGGCTTCTAGGCACTCTAACCTGTGCTTTGGAAATAGGAGCATGCAGCCCCAAAGGTAAAGGATGGCTGAGCTGATTCCAAAACCAGGAAGGCTCATTCCAAACCCAGCTCTGTTTTGAACACTCCCCATTCCTTAGCTGTCTCACAGATATATGTGTTTACAAAATATCCGTGTTAATAAGCTTGTTCTCGTTAGCCTGCCATTTGTAATAGGGGTCTCTTTCAACTAACGGCTGACAAGGGTATGATTGGTCTAGCAGCATCACGTGACCCACACTGGGTGAGAGGATACCGCCTGCCTGCCATCCGCCAGCTCCTCAGGGGCCTCACACCGGGCACTGTCCTGGGTCCCACCTTTCTCATTAGAACAGAGAATGCCACAGCTCGATTCTAAATCTCCCTTCTCTCCCGAAAACCCATCTGGTGAGGCTGTGGGGGGTTTAGAGGGTGGATGCTCAGTTAGCAGCCCTGGAGCCTCTGGAGAGTTGAGATCGACAGCAGGTGCACGTCAGTATTTTCAACATCTAGCTCCAAAGTGACCAGAACCCTAAGGAACTAAATTCTGGCTAAGTTTGGAGATTTTAGCAGAGGGAGGAGAATGTCAACACTTGATAACTTCTAGAAAAAAAAAATGCCAGGAGAATGACTGACAGTCCACACACAGAGGATCGGGGTGAAGGGTGTCAGGGAGACGCTCTTCCTGACAGACCAAGGACCCGCTGGTCACAAGGGCGGCTCTCACTCGTGAGCACAGAGGCGCCGTCTCTGTTGTCAACGCCCTAGCGGCCCCTGGACAGCACCTGTCTGGTGGACGGCAGGGATGTGTCAGATGCCCTGCCACCCTTGCTGGGGCAGAGAGGACAGTCTCCCCCAGCTCCTCCTCCCAACCCTCCCCTTCTCCCAACACTCGCAGCTCTGGGCGACAAATGAGCGGTCGATTTAATTTCACTACACTTGGAGAGTCCACACCAGATGGAAGGCCACAGAAAGCAGGAGTGCCTTCAGCAGGGAAGAAGGGAGGGTGGGGGTGGGGGTGGCTGTCACCATAACAACTGGAAAAGCACCGCGATGGTCTATTTTGGTGCTGCCACTAATTACTATGAATGTTTCATGCGACCCCGTGATCAGCCATCCCCAAAGCAGCCGGTACCGGCAGATGGCTTGCTTGTCACTCTGTGAAGTTACCCAAAGCCACAGTTGTGTTTGCTTGTTTCGTTCTTTTCTTAAAAAAACAGCGACAGAGTTAATAGTGTTTTGTTTTACATTTCACTGTTAGAACTCAGATGCCTCTAGACCGCCTCCAAACAAACACCACTTTGGGAAATACCAGGCAGGCCCAGTAGAATGAACTAATTTTTGTGTCCAAACACAGAAATACAAAGCCACGCAGGCACTTAAGAGGAGCAACGCTTGACAGGGTCTCTCTCACGACACCTCTGACAAGCAGATCAGTGTGAGGTTATTTGGGGAAACTTGGCTTTCCCTATTTATATATTGAAAGTTTAATTCAGTAAGATTCGTTGCGGGAAAGGTTAAGGTCGACAGGGAGCCAGCTTTCAAAATGACACAGGGTTGAACTTGTGTAGTAAAGCTCTGGGCCACAGATGGGGACCGAGTTCCGACAAGCAGGACAACTCAATCTATTTCTTTTTTAAATCTATTTATGCTAACTGTGTTGCTGCTTAACCGAAGCTATATCATAAGTAAAACAATTATCTGAAAAAAAAAAAAAACATGTCAGGAAAACAATGGGAAGCAAGAACATTATAGGGAGAAGACCAGAAATAAACACTGGGGCCAGAGAGCAGGACAGAGGGCGAGCCTTACAAGTTAACATGAAAAAGACAAGCTGGCAAGGAGGAAGACTGGAACCATCCCACTCAACACCAAGCCAAGGAAAATGGCCCCCCGGCAGGGGCACAGAGGCATTCCAGAGTGTCTGAAGGGGACCCACAGGTCATTATACGACTAAGACATACTCTTGGGTAGAGATTTAATATGTTAATGAGACAGGGACACATAAAGTATGCATAATTACATGTAACAGATTACTTTGAAGAGCTTGTATGGCACAAATGCGCCGAAAAAGCCCACGTGATGCAGATGCCCCCAAAGCCTGTGTTATATGACTTAAGAGCCCCGACTCCCTGTATGGTGGAATTTTGTACGGTGCAATTTTTGTACGGTGGGGTTATTTGAGCCACTGACCTCTCTGCTCCAGCCACGCCCTCCCTCAGAAGTGTACCTTCCCTCAAGAAACTCTTTGTTCTGCAGCAGCTGTGTCTCTGATCAAACCTTTGCTCCTGGACACAAGACCCTGGAACTCCTCTGGAGATGCTCTGTGCATCCCCATATGAGCTGATACCAATACCAATAGGTCTTCACACTTGGTGGATAAAAAACACATCACCCTAGACAGGTGGTGGTGGTGGTGGCGGCGGCGGCGGTGGCGGCGGCGGCGGCGGCGGTGGCGGCGCACACCTTTGATCCCAGCACTTGGGAGGCAGAAGCAGGTGGATCTCTGTGAGTTCGAGGCCAGCCTGGTCTACAGAGCAAGTTCCAGGACAGCTAGGGCTGCTACACAGAGAGACCCTGTCTTGAAAAACAAAACCACAAACAAACAAACACCCATGTTACCCTATGGGATATTCATTTCTTTCTGTGCATAGCAGAGCTGAGAGGAGGCACAGCTTTCCCTGAAGCTGGGTCCTGGGGCATCGTAGCAGGCTCAGGCCAGCCTGCATCTGGAATTGGCAACAGCAGCAGCGGGGATTTAGATACATCTCCAGGCTGCGAGGAGTAGTGGTCAGAGGAGTTCTTTTGTCTTTTAGATGCCTCCACACAGCTAAAGCCAGACCCTTGGCTCTGACACACAGAAAAGGATTTCTGGATAAGCAAGTATAAGGTTGCTTCTAAGTTTTTTTAGCAGATTTTAAAATGGGATTAATAGAAACAGAGGTACTCAGGAAGGAAGGAAGACACACCTGAGATTATGAATGTGGGTTTCTCAAAGACAAAATTGTGATGGAGGGTTTGTTTTTTGTTTTTATTTTCATTTTTCTTTGTTTTTTTATAATAACCGCATGTACTGGTTTTGGTGGCTTCTGAAGCTACCCCTCAAAGGATCACTAAGGAACTTGAATAGATCATAGGGTTGTTCTTATGGATTGAATAGGATTATAGTTGTCAGGTAAAACACTAGGTAGCAAGGATTGCCAAGGTTTTATGATGTTCTTACCATCTTGTTTTTGAGATTGCCAGAAAATGTCTGGGAAGGGAGTGAGGCCATAGAGAAGGTCACTGTACGAAACAAATTGCTATGGTCCATTTTCAGGACGAGGTGTGCTTTGAGTTCATCAGAGTTACAGATAAGGAAGAGGTGCCCCTCTGTCCCTCAGCTGGCAGCTGGTGCCCACTTAAGTTACAGGTAGTCTGCTCCGTGACTGAGCCCACAATCAGAACAGGGGGCAGACTCAAGGCCTGAATTATTAACTAGCTAAGGCTTTATGTTTTAAATGAATGAGATGGGGAGTTGGGGGAGGGACAAACCCCAGCCCGTATATCAAGTTGGGTCACAGTTCACTACATATGGGGAGACTTTTAGGCCAAATTTCAACATGGCCTGGGGCAGTTCCATTAGGCCAAACTAAATTCAATTTAACAGAAACACATGGAATTTGATGAAAATGATGCGTACTAGAAGGCAGTGAGGTAGACTGCTGGCTGGCTGGTACGAAGGAACAAAGATAACACTCTTCCTCACCCATCATACAAGTTTTAGCTGTCACTCACCACAAAAGGCCGAGTCACAAGAGGGAAGACATAACAAGTTATTTACAAAGCTTTGATTGACAGGGGAGACTTAAGCTGTGAAAACAAAAGTACCCAGAAAAAGTGTGTTTTTCTTAAGTTCCTGTTTGAAACTTGGCACCTGGAAACATCAAAGTTGTTTGTATTCATGAGTTACCATGTGATGTCACAATACATGGATACATTGTATGGTGTTTAAATCAAATTATATATAATTTGCTTATATCCTCAAGCATTTATTATTTCTTTATGGTTAAAAAAAATTGGCCTTGGCTTCTCTGGCCCTTCATTTATTCTAACACAGGACAGAGCACCTGCCACTTGCAGCCTTCATAACCCGCTTTCAGGGAAGGGAGATCAGAGAATTCCTGTTTCCTGCATTGACACAGAACAGTGATGTAGGGGTGGGGTCAAGATCATTTTCAGTAAAGGGTGTTAGATCCCCTGGAACTTGAGTTAAAGGTGCTCGTGAGCCACCGTGTGGGTGCTGTGGATCGAACCCAGGTCCTCTGGAAGATCAGCCAGTGCTCTTAACCACTGAGCCATCCCTGAAGCCCCCTCATCTCACTCTTGAATTTAATCCTATTCCAAAACAAACCAAACAAGAAACAGCCTGAGAGCAGGGACCTGAACAGCTACCTGCACATCCATGTTCCTTACGGCAATAGTCACACAACCGGCCCAACCGACTTCAAGTTTGTGTACATAAAATGGATAGAAACGGGAACTGGGCTTTTAAATAGCCAAAATTTGAAAAGGTGAAATCTATTTTTAAACCCACAGCACAAGGTCTTGACTCCATGGAGATGCCCTATAAATGTCTGATGAGGGAACATGTGCGTACAACTACCCAGGATTCTGAGTCCTGTTCAAATGTCACCTCCTTGGAGACATTGTCCTCTCTCAGCCTGCCTCTTTGTGCTCTGGTGTATGACTGCGCTTGACTGAGCAGAGTGTGCATTATGAGAACAGCATGCTCACTGCAGAGCCCTGTGCATGGGGTAGATTCCTATCCTTGCTCTGCCATAAGCCGTGCGCCTTTGGACAAGGTACTTAGCCTTCTGAGCTCCCTGATTTGAAAGGCAGAACAACACAGGCAGTGAGCACAGAGCCATCATGATGCTATTATCATGGTTGTGACAATCACGAGCTGTATCCAAAGAGCACTGAACCTCCATGATGCTATTATCATGGCCGTGGCAACCCCATCTCCCTCCTACTAGTGAATCCTCTGGAGAAGGATTCCTTCCCTCCCCCAGGACAAACAGCTCCTGTTCCATGGGAGAGGGCCAGTGAATGAATGAATGAGCAAATGAGTGAATAAATAATTTAATCACTTATTTCCAGAGGGCCCTCCAAGAGAGGACACTACAGTGTGGGTCCATCACCCGTGGTACCAGCCATGGGTGCTCAAAGCAAATACTTTTTTTGACACCAATGTGTAACCAGAACTTTCTCTGGTCCTGCCTTGCCCAGCAGTCCGGATGAATCTCTCCTACCTGCAGTCCCATAGCCGCTTATAAAATAATTACTCAGAGCCTTATATTAATTACAAACTGTATGGTCTATGGCTTCAGCTTCTTGCTACCTAGCTCTTTCATCTTAAATTAACTCATTCCTATTAATCTATTTTGCCACATGGCTGTGGCCTTACCAATCTACTGACATCTTTTGCTCCTTTGTCGGAGGGCTCATATCTTTTCACTCTGCCTTTCTCTCTCCTGTCTCTCTCCTTGGATTTCCCACCTGTCTCTAAGCTGCCTTGCCATAGGCCAAAGCGGCTTATTTATTAACTAATGGGAACAACGTATATTCACAGCATACAGAAAGACCATCCCCAGCACCAATGCCCTTCCCAGTCAGACCTTAAGACATCAGGGCATGGAAAATTCCAAAGCTTCCTCTTAGCCACCTGCCAGAGAAGACGTCTCTTGGCTTCTATCTTTGTTTCAGTGATTTTTCCCCCCCTACAGCATTTATACCTTTTGGAACATCTGAAATATGGTCTTCCCAGCAGATTTGCTTATCCCTTCTTCTTTTGGGAAAATACCAAAATAACAAGTTATTCATACTGTAACTGCAAAATTGACCAACCTGATGGTGATAAGACAATACATTCTCAACCAGGCAATGGGTGAGTGATTTGGCCCCCTTTGGGCCACTAGCAACATCTGGAGACAGTTTTGGCTTTCATGACTTAAGCGTGGTGGGTGAGCCCTGGTGTTTCAAGTATAGAGTGGAGAAGGTCGGAGAGGCTCCAAACATCCTGCAGTACCCAGCATGACCTCACAGAGCAAAGAATTATCTGACAGAAATGCCAAGAGTGTGGAAGGAGGAATGCAAGCTTGAGGCCAGCCTGAGCTACACCAGAGAACCACGGCATTCAACCAAGCAAACCAGCCTACATCACCAGAACGGAGACAGACCACGTCTTCCTTCTCAGTCCCACTGTCAGAAACGTGGTCTCGCCTGGGTGTCTAGGTCAGACTAAGCTGCAGCATGCACACGGTCAGCCCTGAGCATGCTGGAATGCAAATTCTGCAGGTGTGAGTGAAGCTTGAAATCTTGACCTTTCTAACAAGCTCTCAGGTGAGGCCAGACAGGACTGCCAGTTTATGGTCGTACTTTGAGCAGCAGCGGCTTGAAAGAGTAAGTTTCTTTATTATGAAGTAAGGAATCTAAGCACACAAATGTAACAATTGGCCCAGTTCCAGTCTCCTTGGTGTCTTGAACTGGGGAAAATTAGCCTTTGGAATTCTGCAAACATCCTAATTCACAGGACACAGTACCAGACCAGAATGCTGATGCTCCCTGTCAGTGCAGAGATGCGGGTAAGAGGGGGTGCTTACTGAGGGTAGACTTACAAGGAAGCGCATCATGAAGAATGAAGGAAAGAAGGTGAAGCATCCTCTTGGAGGGAGAGCGGGTGACAGGCCCTGCCTGGGAAGCCTCACTCATGTGCACACAGTACAGGAGTGTGGACCTAGAAACAGAAGCGGGATGGGGCTTTGGGACGATGGCATATAGCCTCTTCAGGAAACAAGAGTGGGTCTTCTCTGGGGTACCAGGCACCCTGTAGTGGGGGACAATGTTCAGACCCAGTTGTGGGGATCTGACTTCTCGTCACTCAGAGCCTGCAGGTGTCCACGGAGTCTGTCTATTGACGCGTAGCCAGCTAGGAACAAAGGGCAACCTTGGCCTTCACACCCCTCTCCCTGTAATTTTCTTTAACCCAGAAGTTACTTCTGAGAAGCAGGAAGGAAAAATGACCTCAATCCTGTGTTGAGGGTAAAATGATCAGAAATTCAGTTTTGTGCTATTTTTGTCGTTTGTTTTCGTGAGACCGTAACCCAAGAAGCCCAGAGTTCACAAGTAGCCCAGGCTGACCTTGAACTTGCCACAATCCTTCTGCTTTAGTCTTGAGTGCCGAGGTTGCAGGTGTGAGCCTTCACACCCAGTTTTATTTGCCATTCTAGGATCGAGCGGCAACCCGGACTAAAAATGGTTCAGACGGTTTCCGCGTCACCATTTAGGCAGGTTACGTTTATAGCCAGGGAAAAGGAAGTAACGGAACGGAAGTGAGCCGGTTGACCAAAGCTTCTGTCTTTCTTATTTGAATACGGCTTGAACAAGGGGCCACTACCCAGCAGACCGAGGTGCAGTTAAAGGAACAGGTTAGTTTATATCTCGAGTCAGGTCCCAGGTGTGGAGAAGCCGTTAGGTGAGCAGTGTGTAGACAGCTTTCAATAGATCCAGCTGTTTAGCAGCCCCTGCCCGGGTCAATCTGGGATGGATACCACTGCATCATTGTGTGTAGACTTACTTGGTTAAAGATCCCTTAGGAAAGCTGGGCAGCAGTGAGTTTTATAAGGTATGAAAAGACAAACAAAACTAGTCAGCCCTGGGCTATTTTTTTTTTTTCAAATGATTTAAAGCAAAGGGAACTTACTGATAACACTGACTCACATAGCCTGAAACTTCCCGTCTTCAGGGGAAAAACAGGTCTGTTTGGCTGTTTCAGTTGGGTCAAGCAGCATTCAGCACACATGACTCCCTTTTGATTTGTTCTGGTTTTCTGGGTCTAAAGGCAAGGACTCAGTCTAAAACAAAGGCCTCCCATACATTTTAGCACCTGGCTGCCCCTTGCAGCCGTGGGTGTGAGCATAGGATTTGGTGAGAGTCTCTCTGGGCGTGAAGGGGTGGCATTCTCCGTCTAGCCCAGCAGAGGTCAGAACAGAAGCCACACCCAGGGCCAGCACACACACTGGAGAAGCCACACCCCTGCAATGAGAGTGCATTTGGAGGAGCAATGAGCAATCTTTGTTTCCTTTATATTTGTTTTTGTCTCTCTTCATTTCTAAGAAATGCAACTTCATTGCTTTCAAGGACACATGACGACTTGAGCCCAGCTAATAATTGCAGGGGCTTCTTGCCGAAATGAAGAATCTGTTTTAGGCTGTCGTATAGCCAAAAATGATTTATAGTTAGCACAATTAGTCATGGGTAAAAGAATAGTTCTGTGGTGCATGGAAATAGCTTCTATCTAGTGGGAGCATCTCGTTGTTCCACAGCCACCCCAGCGCTTGCTCGAGCACTTGATCGCCCCCTCCACACCTTCCAGATAATCCTTACCTCATTGCTTTGAGATCAGCGAAATACAAGGCGATGGATTTTCTCATGTTGCTACACACATTTAACTAATGATAGAGACCAGTGTGTCAGAGCAAAGAGAATTTTCCCCTTGCCCCCTGAAGATTCCTCAATTGAGTCTGACAGCAGACAAGAGAAAATCATACGACTTCATTATGTTCACACACATGAGACTCACCAAAATATGAGACTTGAAGAAGGGCCAGATGGTTGAGATTTATGTACCATCCTAAGCTGCAGAGGCTTGGGAATCTCTGGGGTGGGTTGTGAAAACAGGTTAAGAGAGAATGAGAGAGGAAACCAGGGCAGACCGCATCTCTCAGAAATCAGCCCTGGAAGGGTAAGTTAAGAGCTGTATGTGTTGGGCCTGGAGAGATACCTCAGTGGGTAAGCATGCTTGCTGCTCTTCCAGGCAACCTGGGTTCAGTTCCCAGCTCCCCTGTTGGGCAGCTCATAGCCTCCTGTAACTCGAGCTGCAGAGCATCTGAAGCCCCCCCCTCTTCAGGCTTCTGCTGGCATGCACACAGATGCAAATTAAATCTTTTTTTGTAAAGGCCGTACATCTTGGTGTCCCAGTATTGAACCAAACTCATAAAATAACTTATAAAGGTAATAGATGTACCGGCTGTCAGCCTCAGAGGTTCCTGCTCACCATCATCTGCTTCTCCCAAGACAGAGGTTCCTGCTCACCATCATCTGCTCCTCCCAGGACAGAGGTTCCTGCTCACCATCATCTGCTCCTCCCAGGACAGAGGCTCCTGCTCACCATCATCTGCTCCTCCCAAGACAGCACATAATGGTGGGAACACAAAGCAGGACAAACTTGATCACTTTACAGAGGGAGAGTGTAAAAGAGCAAAACTGAAAGAGAGAGAGAGAGAGAGAGAGAGAGAGAGAGAGAGAGAGAGAGAGAGAGAGAGAGAGAGATGACAATATTTCATGAGGGCAGGACCAAATCACTCCAATAGTCCCTTCTGGGCCCCACTTAAAGGATCCCACCCCCTGTCAATAGCTCCACCCTGGGAAACAAGCCTTTGCTAACTTCAAGATCTAAACTATAGTACCGTGCAAACGTCAAGGCAGACACTGGTACCTCAGTTCCTTTCTTCAGTTAGGGGTTGATCCTGGGAAGGGGTTCCTGACAGAGGCTTTCCACAGTAGGTACCTGCTTACAAAAGCCATACTTCCAGATGCCACGCTCTGAGCCCCAACGCCAGCCTTTTCCAGCCTGAATACCAGAAAAGTATGGCAGAAATATAGATCAACATACGTGTGTTTTTTTTTAGTGTCGGAACTTATTGAATAGCAATAAGTTCATAATGTATGATGGCTTCACTGGCAGCAATCTACCAGCCAGTCCTGCTGTCCTGACAGCCTGGCTGCTGCAAACACAGGCTTGTTTGTTTTATTTCAATCCTCAATTTTAATATTAACTTTCAGGTAATACATGACACAGTAAATATATCTTCATATATGTGTGTGTAGGTTACCAAATGTCTGCAAAGGCTCAAGGAGGCTGCAGCAGAATTCAGTGAGTTTCAAAGAGTCTTGAAAGGCTGAGAATCTCCATTAAGAGGAAGACACAGAACCCAGGCTGCAGGAGCCAGGCAGCTGGATTTAGGCAGCTGGATTTAGGCTGCTGGAGTCACAATGTCAAAGTCAGGTTGAGCTGCAGGAGGTAATGGAAATGGAAGCTGCAGAGAGAAGGGCAAGGCCAGGTCCAAGTGAACAAATGGGTGTACATGTTGATGGAAGGTCCCAAAAGACAAGTGGATGGATGGTCAACAGTTTGACTAGGCCACATCAACAACGAGGACCAAAACAAGCCCAATCCTCTGGGACAGCCCAGAGTTTTCTGTGGGAGGTCAGCTCCCACCTTTTGAAGGGTTCTTATGAGAGAGGGATAAGAAAATATTAGAAAGAGAGACCTAGTGGTTGAGAAGACAAACACAGGATAGCTTCGGGAGGGCCTGGATCACTACCCAATGGCCTTTTCCGTTTATTCAAAAGGGCTTTTTATAACAATGCCAAGGGTGGGGCAAAAGACCTCCCCCTTGCAAGATCAAAACACACCACACAGCCAAGTGTAGACCCTTCCAAACACCTGGTAAACACACCCACGGTCAAATCATCTCCTTATGCAGCCCTGCTGGGTAAAGCAAGCTCAGATTCTCTGACCCTGAGTAATGTGGACCTCCACAGTTTTGTTTTTGTTTTTTTTAATCTGTCAGTCCCTTGATGCTCATATCAATTGGTCAGATGGCAAGCTGGTGAAAGTGTCACCAACACAGTGTTAGGTCTTTTCCTTTTCATAGGGTCCAGGGGAGGGAGTTGCTCCCCTTCCTCAGTCTGGCATGTTCAAGTTCGAAAGCCGGTTTTCCTGATATGATTTTAGTGCGACCATGTGTTCATATAGTCCCAATTTACTCTGACAAATTTAGAGGGTGGCACTCTTCCTACTTTCAGGAACAAACTTATTTATTGGTTTGTGCCTTGTGGATGGTTCCAGGCAGATGGTATCATTTACATGTCTATCAAGGTACTCAGGCATCCTCCATCTTCAAAATGGAGTCAAATACTGCTCATAAAATGGAGTCTTTTAGGAAAGGTGAGGGGAAAAAAAAGTCTTACACAATGCAGAGAAACTTTGGGCATACCACAATCTCAACATAGAATGCTTTTAGCAAGGTTACTAAGTCTACATTGGTGAGGTTGTGTCTGTTCACAGTGTGGCTAAAAAGGACACCAAGAAAAGAAATCATGAGATTATATATATATATATATATATATATATATATATATATATATATATATATAATTTCAATAATTTACCAGCTTAAATATGCAAAATCATTTTTATTTGGGCACATCCAGGAAGAGAAGTAGCTGGATCTTTGGAGCTATAATAGGTAAGTGTGTTTATACTGACGAGGATGTGTAATGTTATGAAATATACATCGAGGGGTTCATCCACAACTCCTTTCAAGAGACTAGAGCAATAAGAATATCTTTTGTCCTTAGTTCCTGGAGCAGAGAGCCAAAGAGGTGAGAGGCGGTCTTTATTTACAAAGAACCTATTTCAGCTACACCTGAGTTCACGTTAATGAGGCTATTTGTGTAAAGCCCCTAGACAGCCATGGGATTGGGGTCTGCCTGGTTGCCAGGGCAACCAACTATGTGCTCAGAGGGTTGAAACCCTTTATCCCTCTCTCCCCAAGCTGCCTTCATGGACGGAAGCTCAAGACGGACACCAGCGGCCAACGGTTTGATCAACCATAGCTGTGTGATAGGCCTCTGCAAGCACCACAACGCTGGGCTTGGGAAGCTGCAGAAGGGCACAGTGTCTGCAGTGTGGTGTCCCCAGTCGAGAGCACAGAGGTAATGCATCTCTTCCCACGCACACCACCCTATGCATTTCTTCCTGCCCTTCACATAGGCTTAGAAACACATACAGATATTTTCCGACTTCTGTGAGCTGTCCCAGCAAATTCATCCAACACAGTGGGGGAGTACCAGGAGTTCTGATTCACAGGCAACTGGCCAGCAACAGGGGGTACCCTAGTGCTTGCGACTGGCCCACTCAGAAAGGGAGTTTTCTTCTGGGACCAAAGCTGTGACTGACGGGATCCAACGCTCTCCACAGTTAAGCAGTACAGAATTGACTTAAGTAGGAGACATAACTGCTGTGATTCTAGAGGCATCCATTTGAGGATTGTAGGGATGTTGAGAAAACCGCCACTCACATTTAGTCACAGATGCATTTTGTTTTGTGAGAGTAGTGAGTGAAAAACAGATTGTTTCCTGCTCAGGGAGACGGGAAACTCCACCTTCTGTTGAACATCTCCTGAGCCTGCTGGCACTGGGGAGAACGGTACAGTCCCGTTTAGATTAGAGAACTGTGTTCCATGATGAGGCCTTGGGGTGCTGAGCACTTTAACCTGAAGGACCCGAGAAAGCTCAGAAGCAGGCAGGTCACCTTACCCTTCCCCCGGCTTCTCGCCTGAAGCAGATCATAAAAGAATCTCTCCTGGCTGTAGATCATAAGACTCACTGTTAGAGGGGTCCCGCCCTGTACCCAGAGGCCAAGAATTGCACACGCAGACCTTGCTGAGAGTTCTTGAAGTGTGAGACTCATCGCCTCGTGCCTTGTTCTCCCCCCAGTCACCTCTGCATGACTATCCCTAAAAACACATTGTTTTCCTGGTCTCTTCTCATGACAGATAAAACGTCTATTAAAATTCATCATCTTTTTTTAAATTGCTAATCCATCTTTTATTATATGAATTTCAGCCATGAATCTTGAAATAGGTTAAGGTTTTTTTTTTCCCCATTCAGGCATTTATTCTGGAGTTACAGACCAGACATTCACCAAAATAGGGTGGGCAGGTGTTTCTATTCTTCTCTTTTTAGTCAGTTGTCAGAATTTCAAGTCAGGAGCTTGTCCCTAACCTCCAGAGTTATAAGAACTGGACAGATCTGGCTGGCTGGGGCCAGCACTCTAGACATCGTGGCCAGGTTTCCAAGCACAACTACCCCATGGACAGCTCTGGCCTCCACCAGGGATGGTTCAAACACCCTGTAGTCTCCGGCAGAATGTGGCTAGATTAGTTTACCAAAAGTTATCTTTGTGCGTCTTGATTTTTGGTAGGGTTACCCAGAAAATGAGATCATTCTGGTACCCACATTCCTATCAAGATTAAAACTAGACCAAGATTTCCCAGGCAGAGCACGGAGAGTTGCGTTTTCTTAGGAAGTAAGGTGCATGGATGCTGTGGGATGGGCTCCTGCAGGTACCCAAATGCAAGGCTTCGTAGTTCCCTTGTATCAAATGGCACGGTCTTTCATACAACATCCTCCTGTGTACTTGAGTCATCTCTGGACTTAGAGTAGTAGAACAATGCAAGTGCCATCCAAATTCTTGTTCTACTGCATTCTTTAGAGATAACAAACAGGGAAACTGTCCATTTGGCACAGATGCAGACTTTTTTCATGTTCCCGATCTCTGACTGAGTACATCTGTAGATGCAGAATTTGCAGGCACAAAGTCCACACAGAATACTTACCTACCCACTGATGTCTGTAAATAAAAAAACATATGACTCTTTAACCTACTTTACTCATTTGCAGTCACTGGTTGACTCCCACAGATATCAGGTTTTCAGTCCTTGGTGCAACCTGCAACCCAATACAAGAAAATGTTTCCCAAATTCAAAACACCTGATTGACCAGTCAATCAAACACAAACAGAGATGTCACCTGGCACATGAAGCCAACAACAAACAAATCCTGATCCAAAGGTTTTGAGACAACTGTGCAGTGTAGACATAGATTGAGGTCTAGGTGGCATTAAAGGATGACTGCCTTAATAATAATCTTATTAAGTGTAATAATAAGATTTATGTGACATGTTACAAATGTTCCTATGTCTAGTACACATGTTGAAATATTTATAGATGAAAAATATTTGATTCCTAGAATTTGTGCAAGACAGTCAGAAGAAGTATAATTTTGAAATTTTTCTATAATACATAAAGAAGCAGTGTGCCCCACGTCAAGAACCCATGATCCCCTTTCTTTTCATGCAAAATAACAGGCATTTCCTGGTACAGTTTGCTCCTCAGTATCGCTACAGGCTGACATGCCCATGGCATGATGAACTAGCCCTTTTGTTCTATAATACTTCTTGTCAGTAGCATGGTCTATTCAATTACTTAGGTTAGCTGGGTGGCATTTTTATTGTGAAGTTTTGTTTTAAAATTGTGTATTTGTGAATATCTTTCTATTTTAGTACTAGGCACATTAAATTTTAACCTGAGACCAGTTTTAAAAAGGACCTTTGTTTTAAGATGAGCTATAGGGTTGTTGTAGAGGTATTGGGTCTTCACCTGGGAAGGTCAGCATAGGCAGGGGAGACCTGGCTGTCATGGGCATATTCCTGAAGGAGCCACAGGTCCTGAAAGTGTCATCCTGGGACACCTTTGCTCTTCTCAGAATTGTAGAGCAAAGGCTCATTTGGTAATGTGGCTTAATCAGGACTCCACTCCTCAAGGGACACAGAGGAGGACTCAGATTTTCCAATACAGTCATTTCTTTTCTTCCCTTTTCTTTTCTTTCTTTCTTTCTTTCTTTCTTTCTTTCTTTCTTTCTTTCTTTCTTTCTTTCTTTCTTTCTTTCTTTCTCTTCCTTCCCTCTCTCCCTCCCTTCTTCTCTCTCTCCCTTTCTTCCTTCCTTCCTTTCTTCCTTGTTTGCTTGCTTGACACAGGTTCAATGTAGCCCAGGCTGTCCTGGAACTCACAGAGTTCCTTTCTAGTGCTTGGAGGAAGAGGCATTCACCTCTACACCTGGCAAATATAGTCTTATTTCCATCTGCTTAACTCTAGAAAAGCTTTCTTGAAAATTTTTTGTATGAACGAACATCTATGAAAGATCCCTTTCCATGACCACAATTCTTCTCTGTTCCCACATCCGACTCAGTTCTTTTCCTAAGAGGCATGTGTGTTCAGTGGTCTTTGTATTGACCAGTTCAAGACTAAAGAAAAAGTGCTTCAACAAGTTGTCTCTGCTCTTTCCATCCCAGAGAGAGTGAGAGTTAACACACACACACACACACACACACACACACACACACACACACACACACACACACACACACACACACACAGGCCAAGCTACAGAGCCTTTCATGACACTGGGGCCATATGATCAGCCATGGTCTGAAATTCCTTATTATACAATTTTCCTCAGTCCCCCGGGAGGGCTGTGAAGGGCTCTTGGCTGTGGCCCATGGGTTTCAGGAAGAGTTACCATTTGTACCACAGGCACAGACTAGGTGAATGCAAAGGGTGGTAGAGTACAGTACAGTACTGGATAGAAGTCCCAGGCTGATGCTTCCAAGTTGTGTGAGCCTGGACTAAGTCTCTTCACACCCCTTCCTCTCCTTCCTTGTAGGGACATGAGTGGGGGACTGCATTGGGTACTTCTGCATCGCTGCAATCAAAATCCCTGACAGACACAAGGGAAGACACATCTGTGTGGGTGCACGGTTTCAGAGGAGTCTGCCTGTCATAGTTGGTAAGGCACAGGGGAGCCACTTGTCTGTGGAGGTGGGAATGTAAAGTGCCAACTAGGAATCTGGGAAAGCGCTTTTCTGGAATTAATCAGATTGAAATATGACTGTATTTGCCAGGTGTAGAGGTGAATGCCTCTCCCTCCAAGCACTAGAAAGGAACTCTGTGAGTCCCAGGACAGCCTGGGCTACATAGTGAGTTCCAGGACAGCCTGCGCACACCTAAAGGCTCCTCTTCCCCACTGCAAGGCTCGTCGGATTTTTCTGCCCACTTTTGAGCCTCTGCCATCTGCAAGTGGTGGTGGCTGGCTCCCTTGCAAACTCTGACTAAACAGTCTTGTTTGTTCTCATTTAATTGGTTTTCATTTACTTTTACTTGGACCTAATGTTTTTTAATTGCTACCAAAATTTACATTTGCTCCACAAATATTTACTGAGAAACTAATTGATACTACTGTGTTCGATGCCAGAGATCTAGGTTGAGTTTCCAGACTAGTAAGGGAGAGTATCATTAGTCAAATCATTCCATCAACAGATAGAATATCTCAACTATCAGGAGAAGCAGTGTGCCATGCTATGAGAACCTAAAGTTCTTGGCCCAGACAGGGAGGCTGGAGCCAATTTCTTTGAAGAATTAACCATTACCCTGAGATTTGGAGAATGACCAGGGAAAAGAGAAGAAAGAATATGAAGACCCAAGCCAAGTCATGCGTGGACAAAAGCATGGACAACACCAAAGCCCTGAGAAAGGTGAGCCTGGTTGGAGTCCACAGAACTCAGAGACAATGCCAGGGGACGTCTGATTGAGAGAGAGGTACACCAGGTCACAATGGGTCTCATGGGCATTGCTAAGGACTTTTGTCTCGATCCAAAGACAACAGCAGTATGAGTAGCCAACAATGACTGAGATCTGTGTCAGCATGCTTCTGATGGCTTCATGGACAAATGTTACAGTTCGTTATTATTGAAATCTGTTATTTATTACAAGTTTTTGAAAACTAGTTAGAGATGGATAAGCTTTGTGGATATGGAAGAAAACAGATAAGTATAAATTTTAGTAGATGTAAAACAGAGGACTTGGAGCCAGGGAGATGGTTCAGTAGGGAAAGTTCTTGCTGAGGAAGTTTGAGGACCTGAGTTCGGCTCTCCAAACACCCAAGCATTCTGGTTTGCTTCCTGTTGGCGTGACAAACACCGTGATAAAAAGCAGCTTGGTAAGGAATGGACTTACTTCATCTTACAGCTTACCTTCTAGCATGAAGGGAAATCAGGCAGGGCAAGAAATCAGGGCAGGAACCTAGAAGCTAGCACTGAAGCAGGAGCCATAAAGGAAGGTTGCTGAACTGGCTTTCTTATAATAACTCAGGCTCACCTGCCCAGTGGTGGTACCTCCCCAGTGGCCTGGGTGCCTCCCACATCCATCATTAATCAAGAACTAACCAACTAACCAACAGGCCGATCTCATGGAGGCATTTTTTCAATTGAGGTGACTCTAGTGTGTGTCGGGTTGACAAAAAAAAAAAAACAAAAACAAACAAACAACAACAACAACAAAAAAAAAAAACTAACCGACATACCAAATAAGTGTTGTGTTGGTGTGGTGGCCTGCCCATAATCCCATCAGGCCAGGGTGGAGATGGGATATCTGGAGTAAGTTGGCTAGCTAGACCAGCTGAATCAGTGAGCTCTGGGTTCAAGTGAAATACCCTGCCTCAATAAACAACATGGAGAATGATTGACACCAGTCATTAACCTGTGACCACACACGTGCAAGAGCACCTACATGTGCACCCTAGAGACAGATGTACCCACATATATGTGAGCACACACACATGAGGTGGTTGTGGACAGAATGGTCTCCTCAGTGATATCCACATTCAGATTTCTAGACCCCATGTGTCAGCTTACATGTGTACCCTAGAGACAGGTGTACCCATACAAATGTGAGCACATACATGAGGTGGTTGTAGGCAGAATGGTCTCCTCAATGATATCTAGATTCAGATTTCTAGACACCATGTGTCACAAAAGCTTTGGAGATGTGATTAAGCTTGGAGTCTTAAAGCTTGAAAACCCCTAGGTTCTTCAAATGGGCCTTACACAATCATCTGAGATCTTCAGAGCAGAGATATGTGCCTAAACATTAGGCCAAAGCAAAAGCCACCTAAGAAAGTGTTAATCCCAAAGACGAGAGGAGAAAGGCCACTGACCCAAATCATCATGGCCAAATTAATTAAAGCAAGCAATTAATTAAAGCAAGCTTTTAAAATTCATGTACATGGGCTGCCTGCCTCCTCCTAAGGCTGGGCTTGAATGGTCAGTATTGAATGAGAGGAGGACATGGTTTTTATAGCTGGGGGGTCAGAAATAGGTGGATTGGAGGAGCAGACCATAACAGGTACTCAAAGCACGGTAATAACAATGGGGGGTAATGACAAGGTAGTCATAGGGGTCATGTAACTTTTTAAACAAAGGCATGATTGCCATCCCAGGAACAGGCAGTACAGAACCATTAGTAGTTAAGGTTACAGGAGGGCCATAGCCCAATCCTTGAAAAACAGAGGTTTAATCATAAACAGGAATGAACTTAGTTTGTCTTTCCTATAAGATAGCTTTTAAGCATAGTTTGGAGGCAAGCTAGTCCTTCAAAAGAACAGGTTAACTGGATTGAAAGAATAAAACAGAACTCTATTCTGAAAACTAAGAGATACTGAGAGAAGATATTTTTAAATCATGAACCCAATAAGGGTCTCCCATTGTCAATATACTGAAAAACTCTTAACAGTGGTAAAAACTAAAAAAATCTAGTTAAGAGTGAGAGGCAAAGGCCTAGAGTGGATTTGTTCTAAAGAAGACAGAGAGTAAACATAGGAAAAGATGGTCAGTGTTCTAGGTGCTGCGGAACTGTAAATTAAAACCATGATAACATACCATTGTACTACCACAGAGAGATGCCCCTAGAATGCACATCATTTAAATAAATAAGGAAAACAAGCTTTGATGTGGTGGAGAAATTGGAACCTTCGCACACTGTTGGTAGGAAGACAAACTGAAGCTCCCTCAGTGGAAACAGTTTGACAGCCCCTCAAGAAGTCAAACACGTGCATAAGCATGCATTCAGAACTGTGTGCATCTGTTCACACACAATTCTGCGAAAGTAAGTAGGGGAGAGGTAAGGTGATGAAGACACCTAAGGCTGAGCTGTGGAGATAGGCAGGTGGAAAGTCACCAGGGGGAGTGAGAGAAGTCACAGACAAGGAAGTGAGCTGCCCTGGGTCACTAAGCTGGCCAGTGTTCTTAGTCTGATAGTAGAGTCCACTTGAGCGACTTCAAATACATGAAGTTGATTGAAAGCCGTGAACAACTTACAGAGTTGTGGGAAAGGCAAGTCCGCGAGAATCTTCCAGAGGAATGGCCTCTTTTGCTTCCTGGGGAGCGGTGCTCTGGGGCTCCCACTGGCTAGCACTTGCGACCCATCTCTTACTGCAGTGCCTGACAACAAGACATTTGCCTTCGGTGTGCACTCTACCCAGGGTAGCAGTTTCAAGGGATGGTCCTGGAGAGGGTGTTGCAGGGGTGAAATTTCATGGGGCTGGGGAGCTTATGGAAAATGTCGTTTTGAGCCCCCTTCCTCTCTGCCAGGAAGGTATGCCAAGAGGGGAATGGAATGAATGCTGATTGAGCCAACCCACAGTATCTTGCAGGGACTGGATGGCCAGTAGGTCAGGGAGGGGGCGGACGACAGCAGTGTCTGTCCAATGGTATGTAGGGAAAGAACCAGACCCGGAAAAACTGAAGGCATCTCTCAAATTTAATAATCCCAGGGCGGCCAGACAAAGCCGAAATAACACATTCACGGTATCGCAGAGTTTGAAGATGGAATGCACACCAGGAAAGGATGACAGCGAGTGTAAGCGAGCACTGGGAGAAGTTTGCCTGCATCAAGATGGGAGGACGTGGACGTGGCGGGGGGTGGGGAGCGGGGGGGGGCGGGGGGGGGCTGTGTGAGACGAGGGATGAGTGAACGAACAGGGAAGAGCTGCTTCTCCCTCCTTTTCTTTTGACCTGAATTGTTTGGGTTTCCAGAGATTGAAAACTTGGAGAAGAAGCAGTTGAATGTGAAAGGTGAGTGCATAATTCACTGGGGGGATGGGTGGAGGGCCGAGCCACCCACCTTTCCTTTGAGGAAGAGTAGGTGGAGATGAGCGGGGAGAGAGCCAGAGCTCATCCAGCTGGTGAGCTCTATTTTTTTTTTTTCTGTAAAGTGGGACGCTCAGCCATCTGCCAAAAAGGAGGAGGAAGAGGCGTAGGCATCTGAGACCAAAGGGAGGTGCTCTTAGCAGGACTCATCAGAGAGCTCAGGGTGAGGGGACCAGAGAGACAAAATGCGCAAGCCGTGTTAGGTGCTGAGGAAGCTTGATGACACTAAGCATGGAGGGACCAATGGGAGCTTCCCATTAGCAGAAGAAAGAACACATAATATGTATGTACGTGTATACATATACATGATGTATATATCTCTGTATACACACATATGCATGTAGAAATGCAAATGCATATAGATCTGTCTCTACATTCAGAGATCTAAAATATACATATCTATAAATATATCTACATATATAGATATGTACATATGAATATTTAGACATATACATATATGTGTGTCTTGTGTATCTATATACTTTGCCTTTCTTAAGAAGGTTGGGTTATTGTCAGAAAACAAATAAAAAAAATGAGCTAGAAAGTTTATCCTGCAAAACCTACCTGGTTTAGAATACAGGAAAGAAAGGAAACGTTGGGCAGATGGGAGAAGGGAGGCAGATGACCTTACAGAGCCCTGTGATGGGGTGACCGGCAAATAGCAGGAGACAAAGTCACGCCCAGAGTACTTCCGCTGACTTAGAGGTGTGCAGGAGTTTTGATTGGCTCCTGTATCCTTGGCCATGCAATGCGTTCAAAGATAACCCAGGAGAAAGTCCCCAATGGTAAAGTCATGTTAAGGGCTTTACCATGAAGCCACAAAACTTAAGCTTTGGGGTCCTTTGTCTGCAGACCCTAGAAAGAATCCTAGCAACTTTCGTATTTGTTATATTTTGCAAGTTTAGATCTGCCCACAGTTTCTTGCCAAGGCTTTGGATGGGGACTATATAAGAGAGAATCTGGAGTTCAAGCTTTCTTAGCAGCACACTGCCTCCATTCCTTTATGTTATCTAACTATAATGAAAGAAGTGAGCTAAGGAGCTGCCCCCCTCCCCCTAGCTTCAAGGATGTCCATTAGCAAAGGCTTTCAGCCCTGGAAAAGAGAATGGAGGACCGGAGATGGGTGTGAGAACTGCCCTGTGATAGACGACAGGAGAACCACACTTAGCCACCTGCTCCTGTCAGCTGATTGTGAGCCCACCAGAGTGGCTGACTTAGGGGCAGCAGCTAGTTCACACTCCCCTCAAAACCTTTGCCTCCCTGCGCGCCCCACTTTAGACCTGTTATGTCTACACTCTACCTGTTGTCATTCCACGTCATGTGTTGCAAGACACACCTTTCAATCCCCCCGGGCCCCGTCACATCATCCATACACACGCTTCTTAACTCCTTTGTTTGGAGACACTGGCAAGACTCTGATAGGGTGGTGTCCCTCTGACCACTACATATCTAATACACTTGTTTTTGCTTGATCCACAGGCTTTCCTGGTGGTCTCTCTGGAAAAACAATCATAAACACAGATAAACATGGACAATACTGGGGTAGCCTCAACGTAACATGTTACACATTTCTCACTGTGATGCTGACCCACCCTCTTTTCTGTGATGTGTCTGACCCAGATCCAACCTCGTCCTTTTCTCAGCAGAAAACATAAGATGCATTGAAAAGCTTAGTATCCATCTGAGACTGAATCTACTTAAGATCTAGACAAAGGCTCTTTACAGTTTAGGTCCTAGGAAATAGTTACTGCCTCCTGTGAGAGAGTAAACAATGGTTCTGATTAATAACTTGGCCCCCAGGAGTTTCTAGTTGACTCTACCCTATTCATTTTACTTAAAACATTATATAGTTTGCATGTATTCAGTTGGTTAAATCTCACATTGGTTCATTAATGGCTGACTTTTGACTGACTTTCCAATCTTCAGTGAACATGTTAGAGACGCCCAGAATATCTACCACGCTGGGGCTGTTTGGGCACTCAGAGGAAAGATCCACTTTGATAGAATTGGCCCTTTTAACAGAGGCAGATTTTGACCTCATTAACAGACTCTTCATTGACCAGGTTGTTCATTATTGAATCATTGTTATTAGTTTGGTCAACAAACTGTGCAAATGCTTGGAAAGAATGTATTTGTTGTTGTTATTCATGATCATATTTTTAAATGTCTTCTTAGGGATCTAAAATATCTTTATAACATAATAGGTGTTAAAAAAAACAAGCAGACATAACTTCTCACGCATCCTACTTTTGCCTCAAATACAAATCCTGCATTAATATATGCAAATTATGCACAAACCCTACTTCCTACCCCGTATCTATCTATATCTTCCCTAAAATCGAGTACCACTCACAGGTTTACAAATCTGTTTCTCCCCATGGTTTCTGCTATGATTTAGATATAGACTGTTGAATGGCTGAAAGCTAACCTCCCGGTATACAGAGCTGAGAGGTGGTGGAACCTCTAAGAGATGGGGCTTGGTGGGAAGTGTTTAGACCTTCGGCAGCATCACCCTTGAAAAAGGTCAACACTGTGTTTCTTTCTTTCGGGATTGGGGACCAAACGCAGGGCTTTGCGCTTTCTAGGGAAGTGCCTGACCTTGAGCTCTATTTCTGGTCCTCAGAGTTTTGAGACGGAGCCTCATCATGCAATCCCGGTTGATCCTGAACTAGACAAGAGGATGGTGAGTTCAGGATGTTTTCCCCGAGTGCTGGCATCGTGGCTATGCACTAGCTTAACATTCTTCTGAGACCCTGAGTTGATTCTCTAGAAAGCAAGTTATCATAAATGAGCAAGCCTGTGCCTCCCCAGCCTCTGGCTTTCTGATGTCCTCCTCATATACACTTCCCCCATGATGTTGTCTGCCCTGATGTGATGTAGCCAAAAGGACCCATACAACAGCTGCCATCAATGCCTTTGAATTTTCAGCCTCCAAAAAGGTGAGATAAATAGCTCTCTCCCCCCTCCCGCCCTCCCTTCCTCCCTCCCCCCTTACAAAGTATCCAGCCTCGGGAATTTTGCTATGGCAACAGAAATTGTACTAACACAGTTTCCACAAGACTCTACAGTTTTTGTCACTCCTCCTAATATAAGAAATGTGATAAACATTTACTGTTCACTAATTCCTTAGCTCATCCCAGAGCACTCAAAACTTAGTTATCTGGTCACAGTTGTTAGGGATGTGGAATCCGATTCTAGCTTCTAATGCTTTATCTTACTTACCCATGACTTTCTGCCAAGTGTTAATCTGTAAATAAATGCTTCCATGTACTCTTCTTAAATCACCGTCTTCAACTGACTTGCCTTCCTAGTCAGAACCTTCTGAAGACTGTGGTAAAAGTCGAAGTCAACTGTTCTCAAATGAGACCCTTACTTACTGTTTTTAAACCCAATATAGAAACCCCGGCGAGGCCGACTTAGCCGGCCCTTTTCTGACACGCCCAGCATCCCTCTTCCCCAGGGCCTTTGCTTCCTCATTCGGTGTCCCAGTACCGGCCTCTGAACTCCAAGAAGCTCAATCGTATCATTCCCAGGAGGAACTAACAAGAAGTGAATTGAGGATGGGGCAGAGCCAGGTCCCACTTTTCAGGGTCATTCACTTAAAAATGCTTCTGTCTGGAAAATATTCCCCCCTGCTTTCCTTGCCCTCTTGTTTTCTCCACATTTCTATTCATCTTTTTTTTTTTTTTTTTTTTTTTTTTTTTTGAGACAGGGTTTCTCTGTGTAGCTTTGCACCTTTCCTGGAACTCACTTGGTAGTCCAAGCTGGCCTTGAACTCACAATGATCCACCTGGCTCTGCCTCCCGAGTGCTGGGATTAAAGGCATGCGCCATCTTTTAATGGTAATTTCAGCGGAGCTCATGGGAGCTGTCTTCCAACTCTGTGATCCCCTCTCCGCTCCCCTCCTCCCAAAGCACCCGGTGAGCAGCCTATGCTGTCTCTGCCTAGGGACAAGCCTGCTCTCCTCTGCTCCAGCTCCTGGCTGCTCTGGATTCCCATGGTCTACCTGAGCCACCAGTAATGTGGCGGTATGGCCCTTTGCATACACAACTATTCTCTAAGCTTTGGGGCTCTGCTGTCTTTTGTTCTTTGAGACCTGCCTTTTTTCTGCTCTGTAAGCCCTCTTGCCCCACATCTCCCGACTAAGGGCTTTGCCTGCAAGTCACAGCACTAAATCAACCGAAGAAACAAAACCATCGTTTCTTAATCTGAAGGTCGCTTCTGCAATGAGAATCACCGTTTGTAAATTCCCTGTGGCACGTGTGGCAGACACTGTGGAGTCAGGGCCACGTGGACAGTCCAGTTGCTTTCTTGTTAGTTCATTGTGTTTCTAAAGATTTTACTCAAGACTGGAAGAAGGCAAGTGCCCAGTTCGGGTCCGTTTTATTCAGGAAGTGATGGGGGTGGTCTAGAACTCCAGCACCAGGTTGTGTTTCCTGTAGAGTGTTAAATAAGTGGTAGGGGTTTTGTTCCTTTGTTTGTTGTGGAGCTAGTATCTCTCTGTGTGGCCCAGGCTTTCCTGCAATTCCTCACTGTGTAGCTCGGGCTGGCCTGTAACTCATGGTCTGCAGGCCTCTACCTCCAGATTCCTGAGATTACAGGAACGCACCGCCGTGCTGAGCCTTTTTTAAAAATTATTTTTATTTTTTGTTAAATTAGCAAATTGATTGAAGCAAAACAGCCTGGATCTGACAAAAAAGAGAGTCACAGATGCAGTACACAAGATTCCATCTTTGAGCAGGACGTTTCCAAGATTTCAAGGCAAATCAGCCAAAGGCAGCTAGAGCGGCGGCGGCGGCTGCGGCGGCAGAGGCAGAGGCAGAGGCAGAGGCAGAGGCAGAGGCAGAGGCAGAGCCATGCCTTGTGTAGGTGCTGAAGTCCTTGGACCTGGATGAGGAGTCCTCTAAAGCTCCTCCTCCTACAGACAGTTGGTGGTAGCTCGCTTCTTGAGGTCTCTTTGTCCTTGAAGGGATGCCCTGGCAGGCGGTGTGACAAAGAGCACACCTCCCAAGGAACAGGCCCTGTTGATATTAAATGCTTCATTTGCTCCTTCCTCCACCTGCTCTCTGTTACCTCCCAAACCCCAGAGACTCAAGGGCAGCCTTGCTGCTGCTCTGAGAGATTGTTTTGCCTAGAATATTTGATCGCACACAGGAACAGATGCCAAATGGAATATGACATGCCAGATGTCCATCCAGGCAAGAGGAAGTTAGGCAGAAAAGCCACATCTCCTTATGTCAATGATCCCAAACCTCTCGCTAATCCCAGTGGGCTTAACTCCCCTGGCTCCTAGGTCACAGACCTCTAGAGGGCTGGCCAACCTGGATCCTCAAGTTCATTTTGCTCATTTTTCAGACTGAGACCAGAATGCCTGAGTCCCAGACAAGTGAAATACTGCCCTCATCCATCAATAGCAGCTTATGGCAGATGTGGTTCTAGAAGGACCTGGAGGGACCCAGTGTCTCCATCTGCAGATTGCAACAAGAAAAAGTGCCTGTTCATTGTAACATTCTTTGTTATTAAGAGCCTAAGAAGGAAAGATTTCACTCTACACACTGCAACCCATTCCCAGCCGCTTTAATAGGTAATACTGATGCTTCAACCAGCCAAATCTATTGCAGAAGAATATATGGCATTTACCAAAACCAGGGAAAGAAATCCTTTGCACGCTCATCAGACTCCAGCTTCTCACCCCAAGAAGTTAGTTGAGACTGGAGTCACACTTTTTATAGTTGCATAACATAGAACTGGTTGCTCAAATTCTGTCTGACTATTAATTGAGTATCTGTAAGGAGGCTAATTGTATGAGCAGGCTTTCATGACCAAGTAGACCCCCACCCCACTCCCAAGGCTTTTATAAGCAAACTGCTTGGAGATCGAGGACTTTTTACTGTGAAAACCTATTAGCTGTAGCATGGAAAACTCTGAGCAGGCCATCAAAGCCCGCTGGACCACGATGTCAGACAGACAGCTCTGGCCCTTACAGGCCCAGAAGGCCACTACTGTTGGGGGCCAAGTGATTGGCCAGAAGAAAGATACCATCAAGGAAACAGAATGCAGCCTTCCATTTGTACTCCACTACCCCAGCCTTGCTGTAAACTAAATGTCTGCATTCTCCAATGTTGACGTCCTGACTCCTCGTTGGATAGTCCTAGAAGGTAGGGACTTGAGGAGTTATCCTGTGGAACCCCTATGAATGATGTTAGTGACTGCTATAGTTTGGATCTGGAATGGAAAAGGTCCATGAGCCGTCAACAGAACCCCAAGCCCAGAGTTCAGCCAGGTTTTAGAAAAGAAAAATATCTGATTCAATGGGTCTGTGCTCCCTGGCCACCATCTTCCCAACCATCTGGGCAGTGTGTGTGTCTTTGGGGGATACTCTTCAGCAGCCAGTGTGAGTCTCAGGCAAGCTGAACTTCAGGTATGATGATAAAATCCAAGGGCAGTCAGTGTCCAGCAATGCTGATGTGATGAGCAGAGTCCTGCCTCAGAATCCACTGAGAATCGTCAGCGAGGATGATCTCGAGTTTCCCATCTTCCTCTCCTCTAGTGCATCGAATAATGCTTTCCCGTCCAGCTGCCGTTTCTAGGTCCCAGGGGTGGAGCACAGCAGATACAGCCAGAGGATGACTGCTGTGTGGTAGATTGCACTGTCGTCCTCGTATTTGTGTACCAGGATCTGTTACTCCACCCTCCCCTGTGCAGTCATTTCTCACCTTTCAACACAGGCATGATCCAATGGCATAACTGTTTCCACGTGCGCGGTCAGTCTGGAGCCATTGGTTTCACCCCGAGATATGGCGTCTTCTCTGAAGGCAATGAATACACCTGGCGTGTGTCCTTACTCACCACCAGGCCTAGAACTGCTACATAAAGGAATGAGCGAAAGAGATGTCAAAATCTGATCGATGCTACTAGGGCCCGCCACTAGCTCTCCTCTCCCCGAGGCACATAAAAGACTAAATGTCACATCTCCCTGCCATCAAACGGTCCTCGGAAGCAGAAGTGATGTGTGGTACTTCTGGTCTGAACCACAGGCCTGAGCTCTTCGTGCAGGCTCTTGCCTAGCCTAGGCCACCAGACATCTGTAGGTGGCAAATCTGGGTTCCTGAGGGACAGTGTGAGCAGATTACACTCTCATCCTGCTGACCTGTGCTGATCGTATCCCAGCAGCAAGAAATACACCTTGGCTGAAAGGTTCCAGAAAGACTTTTTTGTTCTGCAGCGTAGCTTAGCCCATCCTGACTAACACAGCCCACATCCATTTTGAGAAGAAAGCAAAGAGTGCACATATTTTTTAAAATAAAGTTCTTAAGTGCTCTTGAGGGTATTTCCTGATCTAAATTTTAGGTTTTGGGTGCCCTCACCCAATTTCTCAGGCAAGATCTAAAATTCAAAAGCCACCTGATCCAGAGAAGACAGCATACTTCTGTGGTCCCAGCTTCTTGGGAGGCTAAGCCAGAGGATCACGTGAGCCCACAATATATAAAAAGCAATCTCAGGGTAGAATACTTGCCACGCAAGTGTGAAGACAGGAATCTGAATCCCGAGCACCCGTATGTCAGATATGGTAGTGCATGTCTGCGATCCCAGGGTGTCTGTCATTCCTGCATGCCTGTGGGGACATGGGAAGTGAGGACAGAAGGGTCCCAGGAGGCTAATGGGCCAGCGAGTTCAGCACATGAAGTGGAGAACAAAAGAGACTCTGTGGAAGGTGGGACATGTGGAGGGTGAGGACTAACACTTGAAGTTGTCCTTTGACCTCTACAGGCATACTGTAGGGTACTCACTCCTATTTATTTATAAAATAAATCCATCTAAGGAAGACCACTCAATCTGCAGAGTTTCATCTGTGAGCTAGAAGGCATAACGTCCTTCAGTGACAATAAGCCAGATCCCTGCTGCCAGTACCAGGTTGATGAGGAAGACACTCTGACTCCCTCTTCGTGACGTTATACCCCCCATGCATGAACCCACATTCTCTATTGATTTGGGCATAAATGTTGAAAAATGCAACTTCATTTCATTTTTAGGTTTGAAATCTGGAGTGACATTTGTAGGAATGAGAACCATATGTGCCTTGTCATGTCCTCTCGGTAGGGCCAGCTTGGCCCCACTGTGTGGTGCCATCTCCCCCGTGACCTCCTGGGAAATCTCACTTCTCGCCTTGCAGAGACTGCGAGCATTAGGGGCAGGGATAGAAGCCTCCACATATCGCCGTTATTTCCACATTCCCCTTATCCAAAAGCCTGGCTAGTTTCGGTTCTGGCGTTGGCTGGGAGTTGTGCAAGGCTGAGAACCATATGGTCTAGTGCTTTCAGAATCATCCCAGTTCCCAGTGCTTTATTTGTCTCTGCAATATAAAAAAAAAAAAATTGCTCCCAAATTCCCATATTTTAGGACACAAGCTGGGTCTATTAGACAGGATTTCGTACTGGGAGCAATATGAAAAGTCACATGGAGAGCCTGTGCCTCAATTTTTGGCTGAAATGAATTCACTTTCTCTTGCAATGCACTACATGATAAGCTTTATTTCTGCCCCAAGAAATTTTGACCAAAGGTACCAGTTTCAGAACATGATCTCCTGGATCATGTAATGATGACATCCTTCTGTGGAAGAAAGTTTGAGGTCCAGCTGACTCTTTTGTTTTATTTCGTTTGTTTGTTTGTTTGTTTGTTTTTGTTTGTTTTTTTGTTTGTTTGTTTTTGAGACAGGAAGCTGCATGATTTAGGCAAGTTCCTGACCAGCAATAAAGACTTTCTTTTCGTCTTCAAGAGTGTCCGTGTGGTGGTCTCTGGTGGGTTTATCTCCCAACAGTAACGTGCTGGTGAGGATATGGGCAAACTAGAACTTTCACACACTGATGCAATGCAATGTTGTCACCTACCAAGAAAGAGGGAGGTTAAAATGGCCCCATCACTATGGAAATAGTATGATAATTATTGCAATTTTAAACATGGGCCTGCAGGATGGCTCATCAGGTAGAGCTGCTTGCACGTGGGTCCGGTAACACAAGTATGATTTCCAGATTCCACAAAGTGGCAGGAGAGAACTGAGAGCTGTCTTCTGACCTCCACGTGTGTGCCATGGCCCACGCGTGCCCACCCTTGCACAGACATAAAAAAAGATACCAAGCATAAAATCACCATGTGATCTGGATATATCCAAGAGTGTTAAAAACAGGGTCTCAAACTGGCAATTGTGCCTGCATGCTTGCAACAACATCATTCCAAAGAGCCAACAGGAGAAGTTCATATCTGCCAACAGATCGTGGATCCATGTGTGCCCAACCTGTGACATTGCAACACAAGGTTGTCACCTACAAAGTTCATGCTTGAAACCTGCACAATCAAGTCTCTCTCACACACACACTAATCTCATACTTTCACAGCTAGCCTTGGTTGCAGGCTGCCCACGTCCTGCAGATTGTACACACCTGGAAAAGTGGAGTATGTGCACATCATACAGTATAATTCAGCACTCAAAAGGAACAGGAAACTCTGGTACATACAACAACATAGCTGAAACATTCCAACATGGCCGCAAGTGAAATAACCCCATCCAAAAAGGGCAAATGCTATACAATTCCTCTTAGATGAGGAAGCTACCATCGTCAGACTCACAAGGCATGAGTAGCAAGTTCATTACCAGGGGCTGGGGCAAGTGGGGAGTTAGTGTTTAGTGGGTGAAGAGTGTCTATTTGGAAAGATAAAAAAAAGGCTCCTGACCTGGACGGTAGTGACAGCCTGCACAACATACCAAGGCACTTACAGTCCATACGCTATACTTTCGAATCCTTAGGATGGTCAGTTGTAGGCCATGTGTATTTTATTACAGTTTTAAAAAAAGGAAACCTGGCTGGCGAGATTGCTCAGTGGGTAGAGGTGCTTATATGTACAGGCTTGACAACCTGAGTTTGTTCCCCGGATCCCACAGGGGGCAGAAGAGAACCATTTCCTGAATTCTCCTCTGACCTCCACATGAATGCTGTGCCTGCAGATAGACACACACAAATAAAAAGGGAAACCTAAAAAGAACAGGGATTCAGATATTGTCTTCAACTCTCTTCTTTATAGATGAACACAAAACACTCCTCCCACAATATGCTATTTTGCTACATGGTCATGAAATGGGCAAGGCTGGCAGACTTTTGGGAAAGTCACGTTTTAAGCCATATTAGAAATGCAGAAGGATAAGCTAAGAGTGGAAGTTATCTGGGGCCACACTCCAGGAGTCCAAAATCCCAAACACGTCAGCTCCCCTCTCTTTTACAATACACTTAAGAGACAGAGATGCCAAGATGCTCGAAACAGCAAATGCATGTGCCCGGCAGTAAAAGCACAGGAATTATTTATGTATGAGATTCCAGAGCAAGAAAAACCTTAAACCATTTTAGTTCATCAAAAGGTTCCAGAGGCAAATGCTTACTTCCTCCTGTGAGTGCTGTATATCGACTTTCCCCATCTCATGTGTGCTCAAGAGACGATCTTATTATCTCATCCCAAAGCATCAAAACAAATTCCCACTGAACGGAGGAAAATGGTTCAGTGGAAACAAAATGCATTCTACTTTTCATGCATCAAATAGTTATGGAGAATTGGCAGGCGGCACACTTCTGTAACCCCAGCACTTGAGAGGTGGGCAGGGGAGATGAGAATTTCAGTCACCCCCACTACAAAGAAATGTGAGACCAGCCTGGGCTGCATCACATCCTAGCTCAAAACAAAACAAAGACCACGAATATGCACACAGACACACCCACACACATATATACATACACACACACCATACATATTCACACCACACACATATGTACATATATATGTGTGTATATACACATACAGACATATATATGTGTATATATACATACACACACCACACATACCACACATACCACACACACACACACACACACACATACACACACACACACACGTAGAGAGAGCGCATCTGCTGTTGTGTCTGACAGGGACTATGTTAACTCAAGGGTTATGGCTGAGAGTCACACAAAGTTCCTACCTTCATGAAATTCCTTTATCTGCCCTCAGATAAATAAGCAGGATGGTGACCCACGGGAAGGCTGAAGGGATGCAAGGCCATGTGGGAGTTTTAGGGCAGTGTAGAGAATGTTGTAAAAGGTTGGGGAAGTCTGAAGAGCCAAGAGAGCCATTAGGATGGTTTATAAGGTTCAGTCAGAGAAAGAGAGGCACTGGGAATGAGCTAGGAAAGTCAGAAGACAGGTACGTGGGTGCACAGGAGCATGCGTAGACGGAAGGTGGGTGAGAGGAAGGGAGGAAGAACGGGCAAGCTGTAGAGAGGAGAGGAGGGAGGGAGGGAGGGGAAGGGCACACATAGAAGGTTTGTTATGGGGTCTGGCCTTATGCAGTTTTTTTTGGGGGGGAGCTACTTAACTGCATCTATGAGGCTGTCTGCACCTTGAAGCCCACAAGAAAGTTGGGTAGAGAAGAAGCCATAAAGTGGGGAGATAAAGAATGAGCTAGAACCCACAACACCAGCCACAGCCTATCTACTGCCTGGGTTCTTGCTGTGAGTACTGGGGTGGGGGGGATAAGCCAGGTCCCTCTGTCGTGTACTAAAACGTCCACACACCTGGCCTTGGAGAAGTGGAATTGGGACTCCAGAGCAGTGACTCCTGCCTCGGGCCGAGGAGGAAAGCCACAATTGGGAGACCACACGGTCAGCCCCGGAAGGGCTGCTGCTCCCTCGTCACCACCTCAGCACCCAATGGGAACCTCTGCGTAGCTCATGGCACCGGAAACCAAACAGGGAAGTGGTTCTGCCTAGTGAGGCTGACGCCTTTTTAAACCCACCACAGATGGCACAGATGGAGACTTCATCCAGGCTTGGGAGTTGAGGTGGTTTATAAGAGAAATTGTCAGCCAAGCTAGGGCAGTAAGGATGGGCAACATCAGCTAGAGACAGTGGAGGCATCTTCCCAGGTCACTGGGGTCACACTAAAAATATAGGCAGTTGGGAAACTTTGTATCTCTCAAAGGGAATACGAATAAACAGGAGAAATATGTTTTCTGAGAGAAAGAACTTTAAAAAAAAAAACCAATGGAAACTATGGTGATATTTTATTTGTACTGAAATGTGATTTTATTTGTATGTTAATAAATAAAGTTGCCCGGGGGTCAGAGCTAATAGTAAGCCATAGCGGAGCTGGGTGTAAAGGCTCACATCTGCAATCCCAGCACCTGGATGTAGAGGCTGGAGGACCACAAATTCAACATCACCCTTGGCTCTATGACCTTCTGCCTAACAAAAGGACAAAACAATAGATATATAAAATAGAAGGACAACAAAAATGGAATGCTCTGGTCGACTGTCTGTCTGAATTGAAATCTTGTGGCAAGGCTAGTTTGTAACAAGACATCCTCTCTTGTCCTTTCCTTCCAGTTTTGGACTTTCCAACCTCTTCCCAATTCTTATTCCCCTCCTTATAGCCAAGAAATGGCCGGGCAGGCTCCTGCCGGTACATACTTCAGCCTGTCTTGTTTTTGACTCTGAAGAGCCAGCTCAGAGCTGCAGGTCTGTTCTCACATCATCTTGGAGTGAACTGCCCCAACACCTCCCTCGGCATAGCCTGAGCCAGGCTTCTCCAACGGAGCCGGTAAACAAACACTGGCTGCAATCTGCAGTAGGCTTTGACTCCACACTCAGATGCCCTCCAGATTCAATTCAATCCACTTCCTAAAGGGAATCAAAGATGCTGGGAGACAGGCAGGCTTCCTGTCTTTCCCAGCGCTCTACCCCGCCTTTTGAAAAGTATCCATTCTTGAAAAAAGTCACTCCAGGGGCTGAAGAGATGGTTCAGAGGTTAAGAGCACTGATTGCTCCTCCAGAGGTCCTGAGTTCAATTCCCAGCAACCACATGGTGGCTCACAACCATCTGTAACGAGATCTGGTGCCCTCTTCTGGCCTGCAGTCTTACATGCTGTATACATAATAAATAAATAAATCTTTAAAAAAAAAAAAAAAGTCACTCCAACAGGGCTGCTTCTCTGCTTTTGTCCTGACCTTGGAGCCGAGGCATAGTAGGGAGGAAGAATAGGAGGGAGGGGCCCCTGCCAAATGAGGAAGGTGCTCCCCACAACAGGCAGAAACAGGAACCCAGGCCTGTCTTCTACAGAACAACGGACCCTTGGATCCTCACCGTCAGGGGTCCCCAAGAATAACCTCAGATTCCAAAACTCACTACAGAAATTCCCCAGACTCAGAAGAGGTTCTCTAGCTGTCGTTGTGGTTTTGAACTGTGAAAAGATACCGGTGAGAATCACTAAAGGAAAATGATGACAAGGAGACCACAGGGTGTGCAGCATGGGCTGGCCCTGGCATTAAAGTAGTCGGGTTAGTAGTCTGACTCAAGTCAAAGGCAGCAGGGTAGCCAGGGACTTCAGTGGGTGTCAGTTGGGGAGCCAAACTGACCCGTTCCCCACCTCACCCCCCATGATCTTTGCTTACTTACAGGAACATAACATGAACAGGGCTTACAATAAGATTTATCTCTAACTCTGTACGACTTTCACAGATCTTAACACTGCCCGGTGCCCCAGGGTGAGATGGGTCATCCTGCTCTGTCTCCAGAATGACTCAGCAGATGGCTACTGAGGATGAGATCACAGTCTCTGGATGCCACGGCTCACAAACCAATCACCCGTTCCGGGGGGACTTCTTCCTAGTTGATGGTTCTTTCTTTTTTCACCCCTGACATTTTCAAATGCTTCCTCTGTGCCACACTCTTGATCCAGCACCAATACAGATTTGTTTAACCCTCAAATAATTTCTGCAGAAAGCACTATGATTATCCCCGTTTGAGAGGACAGATTCCCCGTAGTCACTTGAGGTCACACCACAGCAGAGACAGATAGCCTTTAAATGTAACCCCGCCCACCAGGGCTGGGAAAGCACTGCTGGGCCGAGGTGGATTGCTGGACAAGGGGAAGGAGCTTCACTCACCCGAAGGTGCTGAGCATGTCCAGAAGAGCAAGCTTAAGGTGCCTTGGATGTAAAAGTTTTAATGAAGAATGGATACGGTGGGAACACAGGGGGTGAATTCTCCGAAGGAGAGAAGATTGCACTCTTGTGAGAGAATGGAGTCCTTATGGTGTTTAGGGGACTTTACTTCCCTTCTGGGCCTTACCTCCAAGGCCCCACTCCAGGCCCTGCGGCTGACTGACTGGTGAGGGAACAGGACTGGGTGTGGAACGTGCATTCTGTTGGTGCTTTGCAGCATGCCCGTCTCCTGGGAGAGCCTCGCTGTGACAGAGACCCACAGGCCACTTGACAGTGACTCCTTTCCATGAGTCATTCTGCGGCTTCTCCGGGGAAACCCTGGAAGAGGAACGGCCCAGTTGCTACAAATCATGGGAACACTTTGGAGAAACCCTCCACACACAAAAAAAAAAATCTTCAGGGGAAACACACACACATACACACTCACACTTATGCGCGTACGCATGTGTGCGGCATAAGATAGAGTTGAGAGGAAAGAGTTGTTATAAGAGCAGGAGACGGCAGCATGGAGGACTCCGAGGCGCAGGCAGGGACAGACGCTGCCGAGTGCTGCTGAGGCCCTGTGACCAAGTGAGGAAGGGGACACACAAGGGGGAAGGCTGTCTTCTGAGAGCTGGCCTCACAACGGTTAGCAGGACTGAATTAGGAGCTAAAGGAGCCGTACTAGAAGGCACGGTACGAACCTGGATATAGAGGCCACGTGTGTAATCCCAGCACAGGAGAGGCGTCTGGGCTCGAATGAGACTCCAGTAAGCAGATAAACACGAGTCGGGGTTGGCACGACCCTCGTCTCATCGGCTCACCGGGATGACTCTCAGAACTCCAGCCCACTGCTGTAGTTGGGATCGGGATTTCAGTTTTAGGACAAAGGGTAAAAACAAGGAGACTCCCAGGAGAAGGCCTGGGAAGACTCCGAAGGCAGATCCTCCAAGCTTCTCCCCATAGAACTAAAACGTGTCATTCTCCTGTCACACTGATGGGTTCAGGGACACTGGGGGTGACAACTAAGGGGCCCCAAAGTTTTGCTGGGGTCTCCATATTTAGCACAAATGATCAAATCATTGGCTGTCTGAAAGCTCAGTCCCCGGTGTGCCTCCCAGTGGCAGGGGGGCTGGGCTGTGATTGGGTGCCTCAAAGGCCCACCCTCTACTCACAGACCATTCCTCCAATATGATGCCCCCTCCCCCCCCGAGTCACCTTCTTAGTCTGATGGTGTCACTATGTCACTCAGGAAAATCTAAGACTTAGTGGACTGTGTTCTAGGTAAGTGAGGGAAAAGCAACTCCTTCTCGGTACAATGCAATGATCACATTTGAGCAATGTTTTCAAACACGGTGCTGAGCACTCAGACACATTTCACTTAGCCTTCAAGGTAATCCCAAGGGACACATGCATTGCGATCTCACAACAAAAAGCCAAGGCACTGAAAAAAATGCCGTGCTTGAATCCACACAGTGGCAAAAAGCAGCAGAAATGCAAATTCGTACCCATGATCTGCATGTTGATGTCCCTCTAGAATCTACTCTCAGAGGGAGAAACCACGAAGTTGGGCATGTTTACTATCAAAGAAGAACATAGAACTCAAGGCCCTGGGGCTACTTAGCATCCTGGAGAAATGTCTAGGTTCTTCCCTGGGAGGAATTCTGTCTTGGGCTAGGGGGTGTAACTGTGGTAGAGCTTTCCCAGCAAGGGAAGAAAACACCAACCAACAGAGGTCGGCACTCAGAATCAGAAGAGCTGCCCTGAATCCAACTTGGTGTGTTAGTTGTTGTACGGTGTTAGAAGGGCAGGAAAAAGACAGGAAACTGATATAGAAAAGCCTCATGAATCTTACAGGTGTAGTCCGATTTTCTTTGGGCAGCCAGCTCACAAATAATGATACAGTGACTTATTATTAATTATGAAAGCTCAGCCTTAGTTTAGGCTTGTCCCACTAGCTCTTATAACTTAAATTAACCTGTTTTTTTAAATCTACATTCTGTCCTGTGGCTCATTACCTCATCTCTCTGTACTGCTGTTTCTTGAGTCTGGCTGGAGACTCTGCCTTCTTCTTCCCAGAGTTCTCTCTCTGCCTGGAAGTCCTGCCTATATCTTCTGCCTAGCTATTGGCCATTCAGCTTTTTATTACACCAATTACAGCAATATATTTTCACAGAGTGTACAAATATCTCACAACACATGGAGTTTTTTTTTTACCTCACAGGTTTTGTCTGAGGAACAAAGGAGATACATTGTTTGAAGAGAGAAACGAACCCATATAAAGCCGTCTCCCCCTCTTTCCCACCAGGTTGGCTTTGATCTTTGGTTCTCAGGGCTCATCTCTTCTCTACTAACCTTTTTCCTCTTGTCGCATGTGATACCGCAAGCCTCTGAAAGTTTTGCATTCTATTTTTGTTCTTGTGGTTCAATTATTTTTATATTGTTTACATGGACCATTACCTTAGCTCTAGGAAACACTAGCCTTGCCATGGATTTGTTGAGTACCTAATTGTGCATGCCACAGCACTTGAAGCCTAGCCAAAGGCAGTCGGTCTGCAGGGAGCCAGGGGTGGCAGCTTGGGAAAGGCCACATCAGGCAAGGCCTCAGAAAAAACTGAGTTCTAGTCCTTATTCTGCCTCTAACTGAGTTGTTACGTTGAAAAGGACACATGCATCCCTGAACCTTAGATGAGTGAGTTGTGAAATATCATCAGTCCTCTGTGGTCACATCTCAAATTCATAAGCTGCTCATGGGGTGGGGGGCAGTGGTTATGGGAAACAGTGTGTGAAAGACTTTGGTGCCAGCAATATGAATAGAGGGAATAATTATACACATGGAAGTAACAGAGAGTTCCACATATGAGATCTAGCAATGTCACTGGAGTCTTGGTGCGGGCAGTTGCAATGGCCAATGTTGGGGTCATCTTGAACACATCTTGCACACCTCACTGGCTTTGCTTCCTTGTCCATTAGATGTAATGAATGCCTGCCTCAATGGGTCACTACGGGTCATCTGTGAGCTCACACTGACACCCACGAAGCTGCCACCAACCATCCCTGGTACACCTGGGCTTTGGCCTCAGGACCTCCCATACTCAGAGACAGTAGCGTCATGATGTCTAAAGAGCTCTGATCTCTTCCATCAGTGCCACTGAGACCAACTGTGCTTTCTACAAAGAGCAAAGGACATTTGGAGCCAGGGCGGTAGAAAAAAGTTTTTCAAAGCAAGTGCCCTTGGGATGGAAAAAAGAAAAAGAGATTTCACTCTCAGTTTTGTTACTAACACACAGGAGTCACTGATGGAGGAGAGATGAGACAGAGAACCCGGGGCAAGAGCAGGAGGCGGGTCCACAGGGGATGGAATGACAGGGAAAACAAAGCCCAAAGAGTTCATTGGCTTTCTGACTGCATTTTCACACACTCTTCCCAGGACATGCTCAGTAATGCTTTGTTTGACCAAAATGCCTCACACAGGCCAAGTCCACCCAACAAGCTCAAGCTTCAGGAAATAGGACGAATCGGGGGAACCTGAGGCAAGGTCAAGGGCCTGCTTAGTCTCATATTCTGCATACTGAACACTGAAGATATGAGTTACAGCCTAGAAACAGAAAAAAAAAAAGGAATTAACCATTCATGCTTGGTCTGGGGTGGTAGAGAAAAATCTGTCTCTGTGGCCCTGAATGCTCTGGGTATTATAGTTTGGGTCTGGAGCCGATGGTGGTATTTGAAGGTGGTGAAACTTTAATGGAACATCTTTGAATCGTCTTCTTTCCTTCCTTTGTTTATATCTCAGCCATGAGGCAAGCAGCTTTTTCCACCATGTGTTCCCTGACAGCCTGCTGCCTTACACAGGGCCAATGGACCACGGACTGAGGCCTCTGAAATGGTGAGCCAAAACATCTTTTCTTCTTGTACATTGATTCTCTCAGGTGTTTTGTTATAGTAACAGAAATCCGACCAATCCACCAGGCCAACCCATGCTTCACAGAGCTCCCTCTCATGCCGTCTTGCCTCGGTTTTAGCTTTCATAGCTATTTAGACTTAACAGTAATATGTTTCTGTTACTCTGTACTGTCTGCTCACTTTTCACAAGTATCGTAAGGTACAAATCAATCAAGCATTAACAGAGATGTGCATTTCCATTTGCGTAATACCTTTTACAAATTCAGTCTTAAAATATAATGCCTTTTAAAGCTTGCTTCGGTAACTTCAAAATGCAGGAAAGGATGCGAGACGCCAAGTGCAATGTGCCAGATGCTGAAGAGCTATTTGATGCAGCCACAAACTCCATGGGTGCCTCGTGAAGACTCAACAAAAGATTGCTGGGGATGGTAGCGCCAAGACAGCAGATCCACCTGGTTCCAGGAGCCATCCCAATTTGACCTATGGATGCTGTTGAAGCATCAAACAGTTTCATAGTTCACATGAGTAGTACTCAGTTATTCAAAAACTTCTTCCCCCTCACTCCCTCCTCTCTCTTTCCCTCTCCCCCTCCTCCTTTAACTCTCCCACTGAAGGATGCACACACTGACATGTTAACTCTCCAGCTGAAGGATGTACACACTACACACTAACATGCTAACAACTCTCTCACTAAATAGATGTACTCTCTGGCATGCTCATCACAGGATACCCAGTAACTCTGCTTTTCTGGAAAGTTTTTCTTCCAACACACAGGTCTTCTGCCCCAGCTGAGCAGAACTCTGGAGCTACAATCACTCTGGTTTTTGATCTCCCGACTCACTGGTCCAGATCTGTACACTTAGCACTTGCCAGGAGTGGCCATCCCTAGAGCCCCGGAACTCTCTGAGTTGAGATTGGGTGGCAGGAGGGAGTCGCTTAGACGCCTCAGGGCAGTGGACTTCCTGATGCTTGGAAGATGTCTCCTCATTCTTCAGGGACACTGCCTTGCCGCTTGCTTCCCACTCTAACCCCAAAGATCAGAATCCAGAGAAACACCAGTCCCTGCTTATGAGCTATCCAGCCCAGGTCGTCATTATCTATTCAGGGTCCTCTGCCTTGGAGTATATTCCAGAAGCAACTGGTAGAGTTACAGGGTTCCTAGGACAGGAGTATCTATCATAGAGATTTAGTAAATTGTCAGTGTCTGCCCAGGTGTCTTAGACGCTGGCCGAGTCAAAAACAATTCGAAAAGAGATCAAAACACTCCAAGAAAACATCTTCAGTACCAGACTGATAGAGAGGAGGAGGCTGCAGTGACGAGAGAACACACCCGACCATCTCAGTGGACTTCGCTAGAGCAGAGGCAAGAGGAGGGTCCAAGATGGCTGCCATGTAAACAACAAAGGAAAGAAGAAGGAGAGAAAGAGGAGGAGGGTGAAGAGGAGGAGGGTGAAGGGGAGAAGGGTGAAGGGGAGGAAGAGGAAGACAAAGAGGAGGAGCTGCACTTCTTTCCTAAAATGAAATTCAGTTCCTCACCTCTGACCTTTGGGATCAGATTTGAAGAGGGGACCAGCTCTGGGACTGCCACTGGTGAGCAGAAGATGTTCTTGGCCCACCCTGCTTAAAGCTGTGGCATTGGGACCTCACCTTGGAGGAGGCCTAATTGAAAGTAGGAAGAAGTTAAAAGCTGCAGCCGCTCTGGGAGCAACGTGTCCTCTGAACCTGGCATGTCTTGGTTTTCTCACATGTAAAATGATGATTGTAGAAGACCCTACAGTGAACCTGGGCTCTTGGTACTCCATGAACACATTACCTACAGTCAGCCATGGATTATTCAGGAGACAGCTGAAAACTGGTGATCACCAACCAGCTGTGCATAAGGTGAGTTTTAAGAGGGAGAGCTGATCTTGTGTGAGCTGAGAGATACTGAGTAGAGGAAACACCTCAGAAGAAACAGAAGGAAAACAAATATAAGGCTCTCTAGATGCAGCCTTCACACGATGATACCCAAATTCTGCTTCTCATGTGCTCTCTGGCCTTGAACAAGTAAGTCTTTTTTTCTGAGCCAGTGATTGTTCATTTGAATCTGGAAGGTGCTGAGCCAGACTGTACCTAAGGTTCACCAATGCCAGGACAGTAGATGAGGTGTGGACTTGGGTCCTCCTTCAAGAAAAGCAACTTGTAAAGTGAGTCAGAAGTGGTTTGAGGACATGAACTAGATCGTCTTTCTATGTGTATGTGTGTAGATTTTATCAGGATAAACACAACCATTATCGTCACTGTAGCTGCTACTCACTGTTCATCATGTGCCAGGCAGTAGAACACACTACACACACGGTTTCCTCCAGTCCTTCCCACAAGTTTCAGCATTTAACATGACTCATAAGAAAATGATGAGGAGCAGCCCGCTGAGGTAAACGGGCCCGGCGGCAGCGGCCGACAGGGACATTCAGTCCCCGCGGCAGCGGCCGACAGAGACATTCAGGCCCGGCGGCAGCCGGCAGAGACATTCAGGCCCGGTGGCGGTCCCCAGAGGCAGACAGACCCAGTGGCAGCTGACAGGGACATACAGGCCCGGCGGTGGACTGCAGAGGTAAACAGGCCCAGGGACGGAGACAAGCAGACGCAGCTTGGAACAGGGACGCCCCTAACCCCAACATCTGGGGAAGAAGCTATCTCGGTGGGTCAGAACCAGAACGAATCTGAACACTCCGTCTGAGGACAACCCAGTGCCCAGCTGCTGATCCTGTGAAACCCAACAATTTGGAGGTGTTGGTGAGACTACCCTGCTCAGCTGAAACCCATCTGGGAGAGGATTCAGATGCCTACAGTTTAAAGTCTGAGGAAACAAGATCAGCTGAGGAGTTGACAAATGAACAAAACGTGACCTGGGAACACAGAAGAAGGCGCTACCCAGACACCAAACCAGATCACCAGAATCATAAGTATATAATTCACCGATCGAAATCAGCTGCCCCTGAAGAAATAGCCCAATAGCACCAATTTAACCAAGAACCACTACTAAACCAAGACTAAAAATTAGAACAAGAGAGGCACTCTCAGACACAGACACCACCTGCACCTCACAGAGGAAGAGATGAGTAGACGCCAGTGCAAAAATACAGGCAACAACATAAAGACCTATATGGCAACATCAGAACCTAGTGATTCTACACCTGCAAGACCTAAACATACCATGACAGAAGAAACAGAAGAAATCAACCCTAAAAATGACATTAAGAAGATGATAGAGGCCCTTAAAGAAGAAATAAAACATTCCCTCAATGAGGAAATAAAAACTTTCCTTAAAGAGGAATTGAAAAACTCCCTTAAAGAGGAAATAAAAACTTTCCTTAAAGAGGAAATAAAAAACTCCCTTAAAGAGGAAATAAAAACTTCCCTTAAAGAGGAAATGAAAAACTCCATTAAAGAGGAAATAAAAAACTCCCTTAAAGAAATGGAAGAAAAAACGAACAAAAAATGGGAAGAAATCAAAGAAAGCCAAGAAAATGCAATTAAACAGATGAAAGAAACATTCCAAGATCTGAAAAATGAATTTGAGACAATAAAGAAAACACATGCTGAGGGAATGCTGGAAATAGAAACCCTGACAAAACGAACAGGAACTACAGAAACAAGCATAACCAACCGATTGCAAGAAATGGAACAGAGAATCTCTGATGCTGAAGACATGATAGAGAAAATAGATTCGTCAGTCAAAGAAAACAATAAAGACAAAAAAGTCCTAACACAAAACGTCCAGGAAATTTGGGACACCATGAAAAGACCAAACCTAAGAATAATAGGGATAGAAGAAGGAGAAGAATACCAACTCAAAGGCACAGAAAATATATTCAACAAAATCATAGAAGAAAACTTTCCTAACCTAAAGAAAGAAATACCTATGAAGATACAAGAAGCTTACAGAACACCGAATAGGCTGGATCCAAAAAAAAAGTCCCCTCGCCACATAATAATCAAAACACTAAACACACAGAATAAAGAAAAAATATTAAGAGCTGCAAAGGAAAAGGACCAAGTAACATATAAAGGCAAACCCATCAGAATAACACCAGACTACTCAATAGAGACTATGAAAGCTAGAAGATCATGGACAAACCTCATGCAGACACTAAGAGACCACGGATGCCAACCCAGACTATTATACCCAGCAAAACTCTCAATCACCATAGGCGGAGTAAACAAAATATTCCAGGATAAAACCAGATTTAATCAATACCTGTCCACAAACCCAGCCCTACAGAAAGCACTAGAAGGGAAAATTCAACCCAAAGAAGCTAAACACATCCATGAAAAATCAAGCAATAGATAATCCTACACCAACATACACCACAGAAGGACAACACAACACAACCAAAAAAATAACAGGAATTAACAATCACTGGTCATTAATATCCATCAATATCAATGGTCTCAACTCACCTATAAAAAGACACAGGCTAACAGAATGGATAAGAAAACAGGACCCATCCATATGCTGCATACAAGAAACACACCTTAACTCCAAAGACAGACACTACCTCCGAGTAAAGGGCTGGGAAAAGGTTTTCCAAGCAAATGGACCTAAGAAACAAGCTGGTGTAGCTATCCTAATATCTAATAAAATAGACTTCAAACTAAAATCAATCAAAAGAGACCAGGATGGACATTACATATTCATCACGGGAAAAATCCACCAAGATGAAGTCTCGATTCTAAACATTTATGCTCCAAATACAAAAGCACCCACATTCATAAAAGAAACACTACTAAAGTTTAAAAACGCACATCAAACCCCACACATTAGTAGTGGGAGATTTTAACACACCACTCTCGCCAAAAGATAGATCTACCAGACTGAAACTTAACAAAGAAATAAAGGACCTAACAGATGTTATGACTCAAATGTACCTAATAGATATCTACAGAATATTCCATCCTAACACAAAAGAATATACCTTCTTCTCAGCACCCCATGGAACCTTCTCAAAAATTGACCACATGCTTGGACACAAAACAAATCTCAACAGATACAAAAAAATTGGAATAACCTCCTGTATCTTATCAGACCACCATGCCTTAAAGTTAGAACTCAATAACAACAAAAATTATAGAAAACCCACAAACTCATGGAAACTGAACAATGCCCACCTGAAACATCAATGGGTCAAGGAAGAAATAAAGACAGAAATTAAAGAGTTCCTAGAATTCAATGAAAATGAAAGTACAACATACCCAAACTTATGGGACACTATGAAAGCAGTGCTAAGAGGAAAATTCATAGCTCTAAATGCACACATAAAGAAGATGGAGCAATCCCATACCAATGAATTAACAGCACAACTGAAAGCTCTAGAACAAAAAGAAACAAACTCACCCAGGAGAAATAGACGCCAGGAAATAATCAAATTGAGGGCTGAAATCAACGAAATAGAAAACAAGAGAACAATACAAAAAATCAATGAAACAAAGAGTTGGTTCTTTGAAAAAATCAACAAGATAGACAAACCACTAGCCAAATTAACCAAAAGGCAAAGAGAGAGCACCCAAATTCACAAAATCAGAAATGAAAAGGGAGACATAACAACAGACAATGAGGAAATCCAGAGAATCATCAGATCATACTTCAAAAACCTGTACTCCACAAAAATGGAAAACCAGGAAGAAATGGACAATTTTCTGGATAAATACCAAATACCAAAATTAAATCAAGACCAGATAAACCATTTAAATAGACCAATAACCCCTAAAGAAATAGAAACAGTCATCAAAAGTCTCCCAACTAAAAAAAGCCCAGGACCAGATGGTTTCAGTGCAGAATTCTACCAGACTTTCAAAGTAGAACTAATACCAATCCTCTTCAAAGTGTTCCACACAATAGAAACAGAAGGAACACTACCAAACTCTTTTTATGAGGCTACAATTACCCTGATACCCAAACCACACAAAGATGCAACAAAGAAAGAGAACTACAGACCAATCTCCCTCATGAACATTGATGCAAAAATACTCAACAAAATATTGGCAAACCGAATCCAAGAATACATCAAAACAATCATCCATCATGACCAAGTAGGATTCATCCCAGGGATGCAAGGATGGTTCAACATACGGAAATCAGTCAATGTAATACACCATATAAACAAACTGAAAGAAAAAAACCACATGATCATCTCCCTAGATGCTGAAAAAGCCTTTGACAAAATCCAACACCCCTTCATGATAAAGGTCTTAGAAAGAATAGGAATACAAGGAACATTTCTAAACATAATAAAAGCAATTTATAGCAAGCCAACAGCAAACATCAAATTAAATGGAGAGAAACTCAAAGCGATACCACTAAATTCAGGAACAAGACAAGGCTGTCCACTCTCCCCATATTTATTCAATATAGTACTAGAAGTTCTAGCTAGAGCAATAAGACAAGAAAAGGAGATCAAAGGGATACAAATTGGCAAGGAAGAAGTCAAACTTTCACTATTTGCAGATGATATGATAGTATACATAAGTGACCCCAAAAACTCTACCAGGGAACTTCTACAGCTGATAAACTCCTTCAGTAAAGTGGCAGGATACAAGATCAACTCAAAAAAATCAGTAGCCCTCCTATACACAAATGATAAAAGGGCTGAGAAAGAAGTCAGAGAAACATCACCCTTTACAATAGCCACAAATAATATAAAATACCTAGGGATAACACTAACTAAACAAGTGAAAGACCTTTTTGATAAGAACTTTAAATCTCTAAAGAAAGAAATTGAAGAAGATATCAGAAAATGGAAGGATCTCCCATGCTCATGGGTAGGTAGGATTAACATAGTAAAAATGGCAATCTTACCAAAAGCAATCTACAGATTCAATGCAATCCCCATCAAAATCCCAACACAATTCTTCACAGACTTGGAAAGAAAAATACTCAACTTTATATGGAAAAACAAAAGACCCAGGATAGCTAAAAGAATCCTATATGATAAAGCAACCCTTGGAGGCATCACCATCCCGGACCTCAAACTCTACTATAGAGCTATAGTAATAAAAACAGCTTGGTACTGGTATAAAAACAGACATACGGACCAATGGAATCGAATTGAAGACCCTGACATTAATCCATGCACATATGAACACCTGGTTTTCGACAAAGGAGCCAAAACTATACAATGGAACAAAGAAAGTATCTTCAACAAATGGTGCTGGCATAACTGGATGTCAATATGTAAAAGATTACAAATAGATCCATATCTGTCACCATGCACAAAACTCAAGTCCAGGTGGATCAAAGACCTAAACATAAATCCAGTTACACTAAACTTAATAGAAAAGAAAATAGGAAGCACTCTTGAACGCATTGGCACTGGAGACCATTTCCTAAATAAAACGCCGGCAGCACAGACCCTGAGCACAACCATTAATAAATGGGACCTCTCGAAACTGAGAAGCTTTTGCAGGGCAAAAGACACAGTCAATAAGACAAAAAGACAGCCAACAGATTGGGAAAAGATCTTCACCAACCCCACATCTGACAGAGGATTGATCTCCACAATATATAAAGAACTCAAGAAACTAGACATCAAAGCACTGAACAGTCCAATTAAAAAATGGGCTAAAGAGCTAAACAGAGAATTCACAAAACAAGAACTACAAATGGCTGAAAGACATTTAAAGAAATGCTCAACATCCTTAATCATCAGAGAAATGCAAATCAAAACGACTCTGAGATACCACCTTACACCTGTTAGAATGGCTAAGATCAAAAACACCAATGACAACCAATGTTGGAGAGGATGTGGAGCAAAGGGAACACTCCTCCACTGTTGGTGGGAATGTAAACTTGTACAACCACTGTGGAAATCAGTATGGCGGTTTCTCCGAAAATTAGGAATCGAACTACCTCAAGACCCAGCCATACCACTCTTGGGCATATACCCAAAGAATGCTGATACATACCATAAAGATACATGCTCATCTATGTTCATAGCAGCACTATTTGTAATAGCCAGAACCTGGAAACAGCCTAGATGCCCATCAACGGAAGAATGGATGAAAAAAATGTGGTACATATACACAATGGAGTACTACTCAGCAGAGAAAAACAATGAAAGCATGAAATTTGCAGGCAAATGGATGGAACTAGAAAAAATCATCCTGAGTGAGGTAACCCAAACCCAGAAAGACAGTTATGGTATGTACTCACTCATTGGTGGATTCTAGATATAAAATGAACAATCAGACCACAACCCATAGAACCATAAAGGCTATATATATATATATAGCATGGAGGTCCCTAGGACGACTGTGGCATATAATAAATTTCAGTTTTACTCAATTATTGAAAAAAAATAGCCAAATGAATAGAAATACATGAACTATGAACCAAAGGCTGAGGGGCTCCCAGCTGGACCAGGCCCTCTGAATAGGTGAGACAGTTGATTGGCTTGATCAGTTTGGGAGGCATCTAGGCAGTGGGACCAAGTCCTGTGCTCAATGCATGAATTGGCTGTTTGAAACCAGGAACTTATGCAGGGACACTTGGCTTAGTCTGGGAGGAAGGGACTGGACCTCCCTGGACTGAGTCTACCAAGTTGATCACAGTCCTCGGGGGAGGACTTGTCCTGGAGGAGGTGGGAATGGAGGGTGGGCTGGGGGTAAGGGGAGGGCGTGGGAGGGGGGAGAATAGGGGAACCCATGGCTGATATGTAGAACTGAATGTTATTGTAAAATAAAAAATATATATCACAAAAAAAAAAAAAAGAAAATGATGAGGGTTGTGGCTGGAGAGATGGCTCAGCGGTTAAGAGCACTGGCTGCTCTTCCAGAGGACCCAGGTTCAATTCCCAGCACTCACATGGGGGCTCACACCTGTCTGTAACTCCCATTCCAGGGGATCTGACACCCTCATACAGACATACACACAGGCAAAATACCAGTATATATAAAATAATAAAAATAAATAAATAAATGATGAGGTTTATATTCCCTAAAGAAAATGGAATGATAGTAGTCTATGTGGTTTATAATTTTTTTTATTTATTTGTGTTACGTTTTTGTCTTTATTTTATGTGTGCTGAGTGTTTTGTCTGTGCACCATGAGTACCTGGTGTCCAGAGGTCAGAAGAGGGCATTCAATACCCTGGAATTGGAATTACGGATGGTTGGGAACCTTGAGTGCCTGAAATTGAACACATGTCCTGGAGAAGAGTCACCAGTGCTCTTAACTACCAAGCCATTTCTACAGCTCATATATTAGATACTTACAAACTTTTTTTCTAACCCTCACAATAATTCTGCAAAGTAGCACAAATCTGGGTTCATTTTCTGCTGTTATGTAACAAAGTGTCCCAGAGTCAGTGGCTCCAAATGACACCCAGATGCTATCACCAAGGCTTGTTGGTCCTCTCCTCAGGGCCTCACAGGATGCAGGTGATAGCCAAGTCCCCTATGATCCTGAATTCTTGCTGTCTGGGCACTGATTGTCAGGACTGTCGAACAGCTTGTCAAGGATCTTGAACTGGACTTCACCCTATGGTTTTTTTGTGTTGTAAAGATTTTTTTTTTTAATTTGTGGGTGCTGACAGATGACTGTGAGAACAGATGGGGCTATCCTCAGCTCCTGAGGCCATGGGTCATTCTCTGACAGGTTGTCCTCTCCACAACATGGCAGTTTGCTTCATCAAAGCCATCAGGAGAGGAGCCTCTTCTGGGACCTCTTTTATTTTTTTAAAAAAATATTTAAAAATTTTTTAGAAATTAAAACATAATCACATAATTTCTCCTTCCCTTTTCTCCCTCCTACCCCTCCCATGTACCCCTTCTGGCTCTCTCTCATAGTAAGGCTTCCTTGTCGGACTTTCTCTTGGGGACTGCCAGCTTCCAAATAATGACATGGAGACTTATTAATTATGAAAGCTTGGCCTTTAGCATAGGCTTGTTCCCAACTAGCTCTCTTAACTTAATTAACCTGCTTCTATTAATCTACATTTTGACACGTGACTTTTTTTTAACCTCTCCTCCGTTCTGTATGTCCGGCTCCCCCTGTGTCTCCCTGAGTAACAGGAAGTGTAGAGCAAACAACTTACAAAAGTATAGAAATGACAGTCACCCAAGGTTCCTCTGCAATGTTGGAGCATCCATCTTCAGCCTACAGGCCTAGAATATCTGACAGACTTTTTTTATGAAGCAGGAATTTTTGAAGGACTGTCCTACCTTGTCTTGGCAAAGTTCAGCAGTCACCTTCTTTTGTGTCCTGTTTGCTCAATTTGGACAGCATGCTGTCAGCAGTTCATGCAAAGGCATTTTCTTACCCAGTGGCTAACTTTGCCACAGTAAAAGCAAACTCCATATGGAGTTTCTTTGACATCCATCATCTTCTCTGAAGTAGATTGGTGCTGCCAGGAACAGACACATCACACTGTCATGAAAAACCTTATGTTATTAAAATATCTTAAATGTCCCTAGGTAGATAGAAGACCATCTATCTACCTAAAATATATCTGTTTAATCTTGAAAACACACCTACCATAACTACAAATTGGATTGTTTTAGATGACTAACAACTAACCTGCATTTCCTAATTATTGTAAATAATTTGTAATAATAGCTTTTTAAAAAGATGTATTTATTTATTATGTATACAGTGTTCTGTATTGGAGAAATTATTTTGGCCACTCCACGTAGTTAAAAGGATATTTATTTAATGGCATAACTCACAAATTAAGTGAAAGGTAGGTTGCAGGGTCTGGGGAAGGTGTATCGCAGTCCAGCGGTGTTCTCCAGAGCTCTGCACAGTCCACCTTCACTGTTCAGCGTCCCGGCACAGAGAAAGCACTGGCCCATCCAGCTCTCAGGTCTCCAGGCGACTCCCCTTGCCCTGCCTCGTAGGCGTGACAGTTGCCAGAGTCTCAATGAGGGTTGGAACTTCCAGATCCAAGCTGGAATTGCTACCCACTACATCTCCCCCTTTTTGTCTAAATAAGAAGGTTCTAAACTAATACAAGACTATATACAAAGGAATGGTTATCAAATATTGTCCAGAAATAATGAGGGATAATGACCTAGATAAGATGTAACTACAAACAATATCAAGCAAGAAACACATACTAAAATCCAGAGAAGTATAGAGCATAGGTAAATGGCATGTTATAAAGATCATTCAAAGGTGTCCTATCCTAAAGAACCTGAATCTAATACTTAATATGTTCTATCTAAGATATTACATATACTAAGTTGTAACTATAACTGCTAGTCTTCAATCCCATGAAAGACCTGAGAAGGACCATAATGGTACCTGAGAAATGGTAGATGGATGCAAGCAACTTTCGGGAATCTTGCAAGAGTAGACCAAGACAGCTGGCAGCCTGGACAGTCACCTAATGTTTCTCAGCATTGTTGGTGCATTCAAATTGGCTACAGGCCTAGAGTATCTGACAGACCACTTTCAGAAGCAGGATTTCTGAAAGACCATCTTACCCTGTCTTGGCAGAGTACAGTGGTCGCTTTCCTTGTGTCCCGCTTGTCCAGAAAGGACAGCATTGCATTTGTACTGTCAGCCATCAAGGCAAGGGCAGTTCTTTGCCCAGTAGGCCATTTTGTGCCAAAAAGACAAACTTCCAAATGGAAATGTCTTAGAAGTCCAACATTCTCTCGGGATCAAATGGTGCAGCCAGGGAGCCAGATATTGGAGAAATTATTTTGGCCACTCCACGCAGTTAAAAGGATATTTATTTAATGGCGTAACTCACAAATTAAGTGAAAGGTAGGTTGCAGTGTCTGGGGAAGGTGTATCGCAATCCAGCAGTGTTTTCCGGAGCTCTGCATAGTCCACCTTCACTGTTCAGAGTCCCGGCACAGAGAGAACGCTGGCCCATCCAGCTCTCGGGTCTCCAGGCGCCTCCCCTTGCCCCGCCTTGTAGGTGTGACAGTTGCCAGAGTCTCAATGGGGGTTGGAACTTCCAGATCCAAGCTGGAATGGCTACCCACTACAGTTCTGTCTGCACGTTTGCCTTCATGGCAGAAGAGGACACCAGATCTCATTAGAAATGGTTGTGAGCCACCATGTGGTTGCTGGGTATTGAACTCAGGACCTCTGGAAGAGCAGTCAGTGCTCTTAACCTCTGAGGCATCTCTCCAGCCCATAATAATAGTTTTTAAGAACTAGAACTTTACATTTTTTTTTTAATGAGCTGCACAGGTACAATACCTTGCAGTATGTTCTAACAAAAATGACCTTAAATTCGTATCAATACACAAAAATCCATGCCAATGTAAAATATTTGAGATTATTAGTTGTTTTTTAGTTTAAAAGTAGATTTAATAATCTACCCTTTTATCCTATCATTCCTATATCTCCTCTTTTTTCTTTTTTTTTATAAAGAGATCCTTGAATCTCACCTCCCTTGTTTAGTTTTCTCCCTGACCATGACCAGTAACAATTTGCAACCAACACCCCCCAAACAAGGGCAAACATCCATAACCCATCAAATGACCCCAAAAAAATCACCCACCCCACCTCTTAGGAATGTGCGCATCATGTTCTTAAAATTACTTTCTGTTGTCTGGGGGTGACAGCATCTCAGGACCCTGAGAAAATTGGGATAATGGTCAAGTCCTGGGAGAGATAGCTGTATCACTTGTTGTCTACTCTGTATGTAATGGGAAAGTGCAGGGCTTAACTGAAGTCCTGGCTAGAGTGCTCTGTGAGGCTGAACCCACTTTGAAGTTGCTCTGGCTGCAGATTTTTGAGGAAACTGCAACAGAGGCATTCTTAGAGGCTGGATCACTTGGTCTACTTGCCTTGTCTTCATTGATGTCTGGTCCTTTTGTTCTGAAAACATACAAACTTTTAAAGGTAGCATACATATCTGCATTAACACAGGTGTAGAATATGCAATGTGCAAAAGTCATCTATAGATGATTCTCTGTTCTCTGTTTGAGCAAAAGAAAGGCACTTGTCAACTTTATAAGTCTGTTTGGACTACATAACCAAACTATAATCTAAAACTCCATCCATGCCATATGAAAGGATGGCATGTAATAATAAATTATGAGGACTCTGTAGCTATCAAGATTTATCATGTCTCACCCAGTCAGTCTTAGGACTGTTCCTATGTAGAGGGATCAGCATATACATCACCTGTCTTGTAGTTTTTCTTGGTTTCTTCCTTCATGTCTGTAGTTAAGATTTTTCGGTAGGTCTCCACCAATCACATCTGGTCTTTATTAATTTTGAAGGGACCCATAGCTTTTTGTTTCCTGTGAAAACAAAGGCATAAGCTCTCCCCCAACACAACATACTTTCTGAATTCCATTCTACAGTTCAATCTTAAAATATGTAGGCTGATTTAATTCAGTAGTTTTTTTCATAATCCATAATCTCTTAGCAGCTGCTATTTTTCTTCATTAGCATTTAAAAAATTCAAAGTCAACAAAACACCGTACAGGATCCAGATGCCCTGTGAATTTCCCATCCGTACATGACTTATTCTTTTCATATTACTTTACTCTCTCTTTAAAGACTTTATTATTTTTAAACTATTATTTTTCTATGACTCTCTATACCAATTTTCTTTTTCTTCTTCAGCATCTATGCACATTTTAAAGCATTTTGTACCTGTTTGGACCTGGCTTTACTAAGCAGTTGCACTCTGTTCCCATGAGCCAAGCCTTAAACCGCTAGACCACCCATTACTCTGCTTAGTGAGTGGCACTGGCAGCTGGCTCCACCCCCTTCAGATTGGTAAGGGCCAAGCCTCATGTCTTCAGGCCCTGACCCAGAGCCACATCTATCCCCCCGCCAGCTCTGGGAAGATTCTGGGCCCACACCGTGGCAGGCATTTGTACCCTAGTGCTGAGTAGCATGCCCACTGCTCAGGTCCTCAGCTCTATAGCCTCTTAAAGAAGCCATGCCTCTGTACTGCTTGAGATTTGATTTTACAACAAACATTGCATCCCTCTGGCTCTTGCGATCTTCCTGCCCCCTCTTCCGCTAAGACCCAACAAGAGTTGCGTTGTAGCTATACCAGCTGGGACTGGAGCTGGGTCCTCTTTAATGACTCACCTGATCATTTCCCTCTTGAAAGAACTCATTGTCTATGGGTTCAATCCGTTAATTCCATCTATGTATCCTTCACCTTGGCCATTGTGTGCAAGGTCATCACAGGTATCATACCCCACCACGGTCACAGGGCTACCACACTCCGGGAAGGAACTTATATGGGGATGTACACTAGGGGTGAGAGCCTTGGGGGCCCTGCTGAGAATTCTGTCTACCACCAGCTCTGTTTTAGAGTGCAAGGTGCATACCTAAAGTCCCTGGGCAATACAGCGCGACACTGGATTTGCAATCGAGTGACAGGGGCCTGCATCCCAGCCCCCTCTTCCATGCCGCAGTCTTGTTCCAAAAGCACACCTCAGAATCCTCACACCAGCCCCTCACTGCAGTCATCTGCAGCATTCCGCTCAAACACTTCCTGACCACGCAGGGAATCCACATAGTCAAGTCCGACTCAGATTCTCCCAGGGGCTCCTCAGCACTCCCGCCTATCACCACCGCGTTGAAGCCATCCAAGCCCAGGTTGGAACCAGCCAGCACTACAACACAGAGGAGGAGACAACCTTCCTCTCTCTCTTCGTCCCCATCTCCCCAGGCTTAGCCCCGGTATACCCCACTACCACTTGGACAGTTTCTCTTCTCAGCTTGTGGTCACTCCTCGGCTTGGCTGTGAGCCTCTCAAAGACGAAGCACTCAAGAAGCACCTGTTAGGAGCCAGGCGTGGTGGCACGCATCTGTAACCCCAGCACTTAGGAGGGTGAAGCAAGAGGATTTTGAGTTCGAGGCCAGCCTGGCCTTCATAACGAGTTGCAGGCCAGCCTGAGCTGAATGGTGAGAACCTATTTCAGAGAAAAAAATAGACCATGAACTCTTTCCCTCACTAAGTAATAATTATTGCCCGGACTCTTTTTCTCTCCCAAAGTGCCACATATTTGGCAGTATTTGAGTTAACTCTTCCTTGCAGTCGGAGCCCTGTGAGTTAATATAGATGGTGCCGTTAGCCCAGCAGCCATCTTCTCATTGTTACAAGCTGGCTGAGACCCGTCTCTCGTTCCCCTGTACAGGAGAGGTTGCAGTCTTTTTCCTTCTCTGGAAAGCAGGACACAAGAAGCTACTGCCACTTGTACATCTATCTGCTGAGTGCCATGAATGCTAGCCATGCCATTCTCTGCCACCCTTTATAGCGTAGAGCCAGAGGCTCAGAGGGATTAAGCAACCTGGCTGAGGTCATGTGGCTGCTTGCATTGCAGCTCAGATTAAACCAGGACCGTGTGATGATGGCAAGGCAAAGCCATACTCTTTCTATTTTTTTTTTTTTTTTTTGGTTTTTCGAGACAGGGTTTCTCTGTGTAGCTTTGCGCCTTTCCTGGAACTCACTTGGTAGCCCAGGCTGGCCTCGAACTCACAAAGATCCGCCTGCCTCTGCCTCCCGAGTGCTGGGATTAAAGGCATGCGCCACCACCGCCCAGCTGCCATACTCTTTCTAGACAGAACTATTGAATTGCCTCCCCCACCCCCCCCAGATCAAGGATAATTCTAGAAGCTGTGACTGAGGTTTACAGAGGTACTCAGGAGTCCTAACAGAGCTTCTTAACAGATAGGCATGTCTCAAGCATGACAACATAACATTTGTGTAATACAGAAGAGTTGGTATTTCTGTAGACTTTTCTGTGCATTTACTGAGACATACCAGTCTCTCTGGAAGTTACTGAAAGCAGAAAGGGACAAATAACAATAACAAAATGGTGTGTGGGGTGTCTTTGGGGATGTCTGTTGGTTGGGAAAAACACCTTAAAACGAACAAACAGAGCAGGCCCCAGAGCAGCTGATGAGCCGCAAAAATAATGGGCAGGCATGTTGTCAGTGATTCAGTATGCTTCTTTTGCCATCTAGTGGTGTGAGGAGAAATGCGCCTTTCTGGGAAAATCACTTTTCCTCCATGTGAACGCAGTTTGCATTGGCTGGCAAGAGAGGACAAGTGACCAACTGTCCTTCCCACGGTGCGCACCGATGCAGTTGTTGTTGTTGTTACTGGGTTTTTTTTTTATGAGCTCAAGTTTTTTTGTGGTATCGGTTTCAAAGGCTTACCACATTTAAAGAGAAATTCTTTAAAAGACACCACTGAAGACTGGCACCATTTATCTTAGTCTAAAAGATGTATTACCGTTTTAGGAGGTGATCCCCCATGAGAATAGTGCCTAATTTATCTGAGTCCCTGTCACTAGCATGGCCACTCCGAATGCCACGTGAATATCCCACACTGGCTTTGGGGCAGAGGTCAAACGCCTCGGGCACCATGAAGCTGGCAAACCCACAGCTTGCACATATTTCCCATGGGCACCAGACCAGGTCTCTGTGAGGACTGTTATATATAGGCCAGTCCTATAAGGTCCGCATGGTTGTCGCCATCTAATAGTTGGAACTGACCTGGTGAGCTTGTAACAGAAGGCAAGGGTAAATCTTGGTGAACACAAAGCAGACAGGTGCAGTCAGGAGCTGAAGGGCGGAGGGAAAGGCTGGTGACCCACAGCAGGCGAGAACAGCACAGGAGTCACCCACAAAACAACACTCTCCACAAACAAAGGAAGCACGGGAATCCCATTGAGGGAGCCCACACGTATGTATCTGGGCCTTGACCCACCCCTAAGCATGCACATTAAGGAGTACACTCCTGAGGGTACTGCGTTTAAGATCATAAAGCACATGTATAAAATATTGAAGTAAACAAGAATGCCTCTGGGGCATGCTAGCTGGCACCATAAAGTTTCAGATGGAAATAGCTGAAAGGCCACTTTCAAGGTGCATTCATATGGGAGTTTGTCCAAAGGTGCCTGCTTCGTTCAGTGGCTATAAAGATCATACAGATTCATACCCAGTCAGCCAGTTCCATCTCCCAAACTTCCTTTGAATTCCCCCGAAGTGGTGTCTCTGCTCCAAGTATTTGTGGAATGTTTTGCTCTCTCTTTAGGCTCTACTGTCTTTCTCTAAAGGAGACACTCAAACTCAGAATAGGGGGCCATTCTGTTCCATGTCTTTATATGTGCCGATTTTTCACATGGATTCATTATGCATTCAAATTGTAAAACTACAACTGTTTCAATTCCCACGGTGATTGGTCCTATGTTGGTGTTTCTCAAGATGGAACTGGGGTTTCCCCAGAGTCCAAGAGATACTCGGATGTTAAAAAAACATTTGCATACAAATGCATTTTCCCATGGAAGAGGGCAGCCAACAGGACCCTGCCAAAGAATCAGGGCAGCCTTGGGATTGGCCATCAAGGAGCGGCCTGGAAGTCTGACCTAACGTGTGCAACAGTACAGCTGTTCAATGTTCTTGGTAAACGATCACCAGGCCTCATCATGAGGTCGGGCTGCTCATCCTGGATGGGTTATGGAATCCAGGTGAACAGTCCCTACATTACTGATCCCCTAAAGCCTGCAGGGTTCCAGCAGTGACGGCAGTGGCAATCTGTCCTAGTCTTACGGTTTCCCAGTGCACAACACTCAGTATCTGCCCTTGGTAGGGACCGAGCATGTCTGATCTTGGCGGGGACAAGGAGAGGCAGGGCAGTGTGAGCATGGGGGAAGAGCAAGGTCTGGGGCCCAAGGAAAGGGGCTGTTTGGGGGGAGGTGTGGGATAAATGGGGCACCCCCAAGAAGAGTTGGGCAGGAATAGGTTAATAGAGATTGGTAGATTAAAAAGGAAGGAAAGAAATAAGGGATGCACGAAAGTTCCCAAGATTGAATAACCATATGGGATACACATGGGCCAGATAAGACAGATGGGTCCTGGCTGGTGCTCAGGGACAGTGGGCACAGGGTCTCAGGCTCTGGCTACCAAGTGCTCTGGAGCCGATGAGGACATGGACAGCTCTGTTCACGCGTGAGCTGCACACTAGCTCAGTTTAGGAAAGAGAGGCAAGAAACCCAGAGTTTTTCATGAAAGGACACGATAGCCGGGCAATGACAAAGGACATGGATACAGCAGTGAGGAGCGGCCTGTCGTTTCCTGTCAGGCTGGATGGGCAGGTCCGGGTCCACAATCATTGTCACTCCTGACCCTCCTGCTGGGAAAGACGGGGCTGGCACCCACCTCCTGTCCAGCTGGCCGAGAAGCTGCCCAAATGTCCAGGGAGGAGGACCAGCTGGTTGGCTGGGCCGGGGCCAGAGTGACGAGCCTCACAGCCTGACCTTGACACCACTTGTACCCGCTCATCAGGCTGTAGCTCACTGGTGGCTCTTCCTTACTGGTGGAGAGAAACCCCAAGTCCCTGGTGCCTGAGGAGTGGGCGAGCCACCTGCCTCCGGGCTGCCTGGATCACGGCACTTCTGATCTCACGGCCCACCCTATCGTTTTGATGAGGAGGTCCAGACTGTGCGGCTTTCTCTCAGGATCTAGTACCTGTATCTCATGTGGGGAAGCAGTTGTGAATGTTTTTGGGGAACAATTCCTCAACTTCTACAGGTCCCACAGAGATGCGAGACCATAATCCCTTCCTTAAGGTCTTCCAGGGGCCGTGGATGTCCCAGTCAACAACTGTTCCCATGATATCTGAAGTGGATATTGGTGTCTGTTTCTAATTATGCTCTGTGCTCGGGGAGTTCATCTTGCATCACAATGTTACTTTGAGCCATCTTCCTATATATGTTTGGCCACCACTAATTGGGAAAAGTATTTTTAGTATTTGCTCTTCTTTCCATCTTTGAAGATATACCCTATTTAGGAAAAAAAAAAGCACTTTTTTTTCTGTCTAAAAAAGAATAGTTTGGGACTTTTCAGAAGCATGCTTTTAAATTTCTGCAAGCAGCTGGGCAGTGGTGGTGCATGCCTTTAATCCCAGCCCTCAGGAGGCAGACACAGGTGGATCTATGTGAGTTCGAGGCCAGCCTGGTCTACAGAGCGAGCTCCAGGACAGGAACCAAAACTACACAGAGAAACCCTGTCTCGAAAAACCAAAAAAAAAAAAAAAATGCAAGCAACCTTTCCATATTCAACGAAGAGGTCAGAAAGGAAATCAGAAGCCCATTGTGTTCATGGGTCCCCTCGCTACCTGTTTGGGACTAGAGCTGGAGTGAGCATCCTTAGACGTTGAATTCATATGCCTCAACACAATTCCTTAAAACCAATGTATTCCAAGGACTCAATAGAGGGTCTGAAGGTCCTTTCAGCTCATGGGATGTTGTGTATAAAGCACACGGAGGACATGGAGAATAGCCTCGTTGGTAAAGTGTTTGCCACACAAGCATGGTTTTTATAAAAAAAAAAAAGGCTGGGAAGGTGGAGACAGGAGGGTCCTAGGGCTCTCTGGCCAGTCAGTATGGCTGAATTGTGATGTTCAGGTTCAGGGGGAGACCTCGTCTAGCAGACAAGGTGGTGAGTGATGGAGGAAGACACCTACATCTTCCTCTGGGCTCTGTGTGCATGATGCCTTGGCCCCTTTTCTGTGGTTATGATAAAATACCATAACCAGGGCAACTTACAGAAGAAAGGGATTGTTTGAGCTCACCATTCCAGAGGGACAAGCGTCCATTACGGCAGGAAAGCGGTGGCAGCAGGTGGCAGCCATGGTGGCGGGAACACCTGAGAGCTCACCTCTAGAACGGGCAGCAGGAAGAAGAGAAAGTGAACTGGAAACAGTGTGTGGTTTGAAACCTCAAAGCTTGCATCCAATAACATACTTCCTCCAGCAGGACTGCACCTCCAAAATCTGCTCAAACACACCAACCACTGTGGATCAAGTGTTCAAACATCTGAGCCTCTGGGGACCAATCTCATTTAAACCACCACACATGTGTACACGTAAACCTGTACATACATGAACGTGTAACACACACACACACACACACACACACACAAATACAGTGCCAACTGAAGGTTATTTCTCTAGGAGAATGCCCCTGGGCTTGCCTTTGATATTTATTATTATTTTATTTACTTTATGTATGTGTGTGAGTTTGCATGCTCGTCTGTAAAGCATGAGCACCTGGTGCTCCAGAAGGCCAGAAGAGGGTGTCGGATCCCTTGGAACTAGAGTTACAAATGGTTGTGAACCACCATGGTGGTTGCTGGGAATTGAACCTGGGTCCTCTGGAAGAACAGCCAGTGCTCTTAACCACTGAGCCATCTCTCCAGCCAGATATTTACTATTTGGATATATCTTAGGCATGGTGAACTTACATCACCTTACATATTTCTGTCTAATGGAAAGATTATCACAAAGGTTATGATCCCATTACCCCAAAAGGTACACAGTTTTGCATATAACTTCGCTATCTAATTTGGGCATCCTTTTAAATTTTCTCATGGGCACTCAGTTCCTCAAAATGCTTTCTGAAGCATTTTTTTTTTTTTTTTTTTTTTTTTTTACCATTTTCACAGACCATTCATTAGCGAATAAATATTTGACATGTGCTGATTTTATGGTTACGTGAGAGTGATGTTTTTCACCTTTTGGGAGCTTTGACAGAATAAACACGTCGAAGTAGAAGTTGGCCCTGCTCTGCCCTCACATGACTTCAGACTGACAGCTACAGTGCGTGTGAAGCTGAGCTTGACTGTTTCCAAGGAGCCTCTTCCGTACTCAGCAACTAATAAAGTAGCAACATCTTGGGCCTGTGTGGATGCCTTACAGGGATGCGGCTTCTGGGAGAGTTTGTCTTGCATTTGGGAGAAATAGAAATGATCTGTGGTTCTTGGCACATTGAGGTAGTTTTTATAACTGTCTATGATATTGTTGGTTACCCTAAGTTCTGTGGGACCTTCCTTGTTCCTGCCCCTTCTGTGGGAGTTGAACTTAGTGACCCATTTCTAATGAATGGAATGTGGCATAAATAACCCAGCATGACATTTGAGGGTGGGTCTGAGAAGACAATGTGGCTCCCCTTTTGCTCTTGGATCACTCACTGGGGAAAATCTCACATGTCCAGTGATGTGTAAGCAACCTGCAGACATACCCTTGCAATCAAACCAAGGCCTCCTGCCGATAGGCACTGAGGCATTAAGGCATTTTGCCACAAGAGTGTACCGTTTCGGCTACAGAGCTCCCAGCATGGTTCAGGGTTTCTGATGGTTGCAATCCCAGCTCATGTCTTGAAAGCAACCTGGAGAGAGACTCTGGGTCATGACCATCTTCAAATTTCTCAGACATCGCGATGCATACTTACTGTTTTAAATAACTAAGTTCAGAGAATTTGTACCCCACAATAGATTACTACTACTGGCTAGCAGGCACACATATTTTAAGGATTTTCAAGTACACTGCAAAAATTACTTTCTCAAAATGTGACCTCAGTTTGCCCTCCCACAAGTAGCTTCATAAACTCACTCATTTGCCCAGACTCTGCTCCTGTTCAATTCCATTAGTTTTCTTTCTCCTTCTAGATAATGATCATAGAAAGTGACGTGTCGTTTTTTTTATTTCTTTCATTTATATAATTTCAAATGAGGCTGAACTTTTCTTTCATGCACTTATTGCCTGCACTGTTAACACACCTTTGTGTCCATTGATTCCTAAAGCTACTAGTCACTTAACATGTCTGTTACTGCGTTACAAATATTCCTCTTTTGTCTCTAAGTACAAAAGCATCCTTCTTGCAAGTAGTGCTTGGAGATCACTGTGTCACTCTCTCAAGGAAGGACTGTGTTAGCCATCTGGAGACAGCTTCCAATTGTGTCTTACCAGGAAGCTGCCCTGCTCTCATGCATCGCCTTCCTGGTGTGAGTCACACCCACCGAATGTCTGTAGTAGATGATAAAGATACATTCTCGAAGGCCGTTTGCATTCCAGAAACTTCTGCAGGGTCAACATTATTGGTCTATACTGTAGTTCACCTTCTCCCTGAGAAGTCTGTTTTCTTCGCCTCCTTTCCACAGGTATCAATCCCTAATCAATACCGTGCCTGTAAACTCGGTCTCAAAATCTGTTTCTGAAATATATTACACCTACCCTGAGACATCTCAGAACTTAAATCACTTAACTAGTAACTGATATATTACAAACATTCCTTTATACATCTTTTATTAAAGATTTGTGTGTGTGTGTGTGTGTGTGTGTGTGTGTGTGTGTGTGTGTGTGTGCTTCTGCCACAGTATGCATGTGGAGGTCAGAGGACAACTTGCATGTGCTGGTTCTCTCCTTCCACCACGTAGGTCCCAGGGACTGAACTTGGCAGAAAGTGCTCTACCTGCTAAGCCATCTTACCAGCCCTGTTAATTGCATCTATTTTAATTGACATAGTAGTTGTCTATAATTATGCAAAACAGGACAGCATTTTAATACATGTGCACAATGTGTACAAACTTGATTGGAGTAGGCCTTTATCAGACTATTTAAGGACAAGACAATTATCCCAAGAGAAAGTAAACAAGGGCGACACTGGAGACCTGGTGTAGAGCAGTTGTCAATCATGTGATGTCCTGCAGCAGGGTGATGGAGCAGCACAGGTCGATGTAGGGTCCAGGGCAATAGGGAACAGTCTCTATCCAGGGCTTTTGTGGAAAGAACTGACCTCAAAATACAGCTTGAGGGCACAGACCGTAAATGTGGTTTGTGTGTCTAAGCTCACTTACAAGACTGCTGTCATCCCAGCCACAACCTTTAAAGCTGTTGTTAAAAGCTTTTCACCTAAAAGGATATTTCTTGTACTTAGTAAGGAAGCTATCCAGGTTACCCTCATGTCCAAATGAATCTTTTCTGGTTTGAGTTCTTTTTCTTCTTCTTTTTAAAATTATTTATTTTATATGTGTACAGTATTCTGCCTGCATGTATACCTGCATGCCAGAAGAGGGCACCAGATCTCATTACAGATGATTGTGAGCCACCATGTGGTTGCTGGGAATTGAACTCAGGACCTCTGGAAGAACAGCCAGTGCTTTTAACCTCTGAGCCTTCTCTCCAGCCCCCCAGTTTGAGTTCTTTGTGGGAAGAAGGGCAACTATTTTTAAACCTTTCCTCAGAAGCTTCTGAGTAGACAGAACAATGACAGGAGACCCCAAATACCAACATCAGTGGGAGACTTGAGGCTGCATGGGTCACAGTTATTAAACAGTTCTCAGCATTGCTGAAAGCAGAGCTGAGGAACCCATTAGCTCCAGGCAGCATTTCCACGTCTACAGTTACTGCGATCGGTGCCTTTGCCGGGAAGCAGCTGTTAGACCAACCCACTGGGAGCTGCTTTCCCGTCACACAGCTCATGGCGCTGTCAGGGAGAAAGGGGGTAAGCTGGAGACCAGAGTCAGCGATTTACACGCTCCCATGGTGACTAGTTCACACCTAACATCTCAGGATTCTTTAACCTAGGAGAACAACTCAGACAGAGCAGGAGAGCTACTAGGTTTGGGCTTTTTTGTTCCCTCGTTTCAAAATGAAAGAGAGAAAGAGAGAGGAAGAAAAGAAGGAAAGAAGGACGGAAATGGGCAGTCATCTTTTAGTGCTCCCCCCCAGATAAACCATTTCCTCTAGCAGCAATTATTTTTACTGACCTTGTCTTTTTAAGAGAAGCCCCATATCTCCAAGGAAGGCAAATGGAGGAAGGAACCCTGATAAACCTTCCCCAGGAGGAAGAGGATAGAATGTGAAATGTAGCTATAAATACTTAACCATTTGGGGACTGATAATGGCCACCAAACAAGCTATGACTTAAAGTTGTGTCTGTGAGGAAACAGGAAGATGCATGCTGCTCATCCTTCAACTAAAATTCATCCAGAAGTGGCTGGGATTTTGCACTGATTCAGATCTTGGGTTATCCGCACACACATGATACAGCATAGAATTGGAACCCCACTGTAAGTATGACATACATCTGGGTCACTTCCTCACCTTATATACACAGCCTAGACGTGATACAGGGCCTCCCCGCTGTGACCCAGGCTGGCTCCAAAGTCACATTTCTCAAATGCTGGGGTTACAGGTCTATACCACCATGCCCAGGTACCACAATCATTTGAAGAAGAAAAAGCAGTGTTTGTTTACAGTGTTCATAGCAGCCTGGTTACAGGAGCCAAAGTGAAACATAAGCATTTCAAGTATCCATCGATGCATGAACAGAGAAAATGTAGAAATGCACACACACACACACACACACACACACACACACACACATATACACACACACACACAATACGACACATTTTTCATCCCTGAATGGAAGGAAATTTGCTGCACAACAAAGGGAACTTTAGAGATAGGGTGCTTGGTGCCAATCCATAACAAATAGATAATGTGTGGTTGTATGTCATCCTTTCATAGGAGATTCCTAGAGAAAATGTTTGTCATAGGGTCAAAAGTAAAATGGTGGTAGTCAGAGGAGGGGAGAGGGGAGGGAGAGTTATTGTTTCGTAGGCAAGGAGTTTCAGTTTACCAAAACGATCAAGTTCTGGTGGAAAAAAAAAGTGAATGTTCTTAATGCAACAGAACTGTATATTTAAAGCTTGCTAAAATGGGCAAATTTTATGCTACAAATATTTTGCTACAATAAAAATGAGGTGAGATAGAACAGAATAAAATATAGATCACATGAACATATTCACAGTGTAGAAATTTATGCATTCCATACTTTAAAACCAAGATCTTTTCTGTACATTTGCTCTGCTTCAATAAAAGAATGAGTCATGCACCGTGAAAGGACTGTGGTCCCACAAGGCTAGTCACTTAGTGGGAGACTATGAGGTTGACGGGATAATGGAGTCATGTAAGGATGCATTGCTTAGCAACTACCCTGATTGTCAAGAGAGATGTGGACGTGTTAAAAACTAGAATGGATTATGTCTAAATGTGTTGTCGGTAACATGGTTAAATATTGTTTTATGAAACTTTTGTTCCATTGGGTGGGTGTGTGCCTTCTGAGTCATGATGACAACTGTTATTTGGTTTTCATATTTTTGGAAAAAGGGGAAAAGCCAGGTGCAGTGATACACGTCTGTAGTCACTACTCAGTAGACTGATACAGGAGAATCGCTTAAGCCCGTGTGTTCAAGACCAGCCTAAGCAACATAATGAGACCCTGTCTCTAAAAGAGAGAAAGGTTTGGGAGGGTGAGGCAAGAGGGAGGGAGGCAGGGAGGGAAGGAAGGAAAATTGTTGCTGAGGCTGGCCTCCATTTCCTATCATGCCGCTTCTTCCTTCTTCCTGAATTTGATACCCTTTCCCTGTGGAAATGGTTTTAGCTTGCACTCATTTCTTTGGGCAGAAAAGCCCTTCCCCTGGGCTTGTTCACCATACGCACTCTTCTCCACCCAACTGCTCCTGGTGACTAGATCTTACAGCCTGGTTAGCCAGGACCGTTCTTGTCCTGCTCTATGAAAGCATTAGTATGTCATGACGGTGGGCTGTATGCTTCAACTCAAGAAAAACTGCAGTTCCTTTAGATCAAAGTGTTTGGGTTGTCAAAGCCTACGGTGACTAAGACTTCTGTCATAGTTTCCATTGCTGCGGTGGAAGACCAAAGAAAGTTGGAGGAAAGAGTTTATCTGGCTCACACTTCAGCATCGCTGTTCATCACTGAAGGAAGTCAGGACAGGAACTCAAACAGGGCAGGATCCCAGAGGCAGGAGCTGATGCAGAGGTCATGGAGGGTGCTGCTTACTGACTTGCTTCCCATGGCTTGCTCAGCCTGCTTTCTCTTTCTTTCTTTCTTTCTTTCTTTCTTTCTTTCTTCTTTCTTTCTTTCTTTCTTTCTTTCTTCCTTCCTTCCTTCTTCCTTCCTTCCTTCCTTCCTTCCTTCCTTCCTTCCTCTCTCTCTCTCTCTCTTTCTTTCTTTGTTTTTTTTTGCATGGTTCTTTTCAGTTTATTGCATGAAGGAGTTACACTAGTCCAAGTAAAAGCAGACCCCAAATGATTACATTATACAAGCGTGAGGTTTTTAACTCGTGACAAGGAACAGAAGGGAAATTCTACTCATTGCAAGGAAATCTCACTTAAGCTTCAGAGAGTCACAAGCACTTAAAACCTATGGACCTTCAGCTGGTCGTCCTTGGCCAGTCCAATCTCTATCAGGAACTGGCATATGTCTTGCGCTGGTCACCCTGTAGCTGAATTACTTCTCCATATTCTGGATGCTTAATTACAGTACCATTGCAAGTAAATTTCTTCTTAAACGCCTTCACTAGTTTCTTTTATGGTAATCATCAGCGATCCCTTGGACAGTAGTAAGGGTCTTCCTGCCGTTTCTTCTGTTGAATCCTTATATGGATATAATCCTCAGTGCCAGCAGGAAGCAGGTCATCACCCTTACTTGCATCAGCAAAGGGGTCAAAAGAGTGGAGGTTCTGGATAGCGGACATACAATACGATTCCTTTTTCTCGGTGGAAACGGCCTGTGGAAGGCGGGCGGGGGAGGGGGGTCAGAGCATCAGGAAGCGAGGGGGCTCGATGGGGAGGCAGTTGAGTCCTTGGTGGCGGCTCAGTGACTGGGGCCCAGCCTGCTTTCTTATTGAACCCAGGACCACAGCCCAGGGATGGCACCACCCATAGTGGGCTGGGCTCTCTGCCATTGATCACTAAGAAAATGCCCTAAGGCCTGCCTACAGGAGATACTGCATCAGTTGAGGCTCCCTGTTTTCTGATGACTGTAGCCTGTGCCAAGTTGACATAAAACTAGCCAATACAACTGACCCCTTGTCAGTCTGACACACAAACACGTCACTTTTTAATTAGAACATTTCCTTTCTCATTTATCTTCAAGATGTAATGTTAATACTAATATCATAATATAAAACATAAACAACTTTAAAAGTCCTACTGTATTTACAAATTCAAACACTTTAAAAGTCCAGTCTCTTTAAAATATCTAATCTCTCTAAAAATTTAAAAGTTCAAAGTCTTTCAGCTGTGAGCTCCTGTAAAAATCAAAATTAAAGTCAAATACTTTCTTACTTCAAGAGGAAGACCCAGGGCACAGTCACAATCTAAACAAAGAAAGATCACACTCAAATAGTGTAAATAATCCATGTCCAATGTCTGGGATCCACTATCTTCTGGACCCCTCCAAAGGGCTTAGGTCACTTCTCCAGCTCCGCCCTCTGCAGCACACACAGCTTGTCTTCTAGGCTCCAGCTGGCTCAACTCCACTGCTGCTGCTGTTCTTGGTGGTCATTCCATGGTAGTGGCATCTCCAAAATCTGGGTCTTCTGCTACAACTGGGCTGCACTTTCACCAGCAGCCTCTCCTGGCCTCTTTTCAGGGACTCCAGCCCTGCCGTACAGTGCAAGCCTCAGCCATTCTCTGTGACTTCATGTTCTTCACAAGTTCAAAACCAGTAAGATCTGGTGACTCTGATACTACCAAGTTCAGCTTCCAGCACTAGGCAAGACCTTGGTCACCTCTTGAGCACAGCTTCTGTTTGTGAACTCTGAGGAAACGCTTCCCAGAATAGTTCACCTCCATGCTGCTGCTCTCTTCTTAATTACAGTTGATTCTTCAGCTCCAGCTGACCAGCATCCATCATCCCAGCAAAGCAAAGGCTTTACTTTAGTGGTTCTGATCTCTTGTTAATCACAGTCAGTTCTCCAGCTCCAGCTGACCAGACAACACAGATTCTTCACACAAATGGCCTGGTAGAGTCTTTGCTTCCCTCTGAAACTCACAAGTCAGGCCTCTGTCGTCTGCACTGCTCTCAACATTCTTATCTTCCAAACTCCTACAGAGCAGTTCACTGAGCTCTCAACACTCAATGGCTTTTCTAGAGCAAAGTTCCCAAGTCCTTCCACAGTCTTCCCAAAACAACATGGTAGGTCTGTCACAGCAGGACCCACTCTCCTGGTACCAACTTCTGTCTTAGTTGGATTTCTCTATTGGTGTGATGCAACACCATGACAAAGCAACTTGGGGAGGAAAGGGTTTATCTGGCTTACAGTCTGTATCACTGTTTCATCTCTGAAGGAAGTCAGGACCAAAACTCAAACAGGGTAGAAACCTGGAGGCAGGAGCTGTTGCAGAGGCCATGGAGGGGTGCTGCTTACTAGCTTGCTCCTCATGGCTTACTCAGCCTGATGCCTATAGAACTCAGGACCACTTGCCCAGAGGTCAATCACTCATTAAGAAAATGCCCCACAGACTTGCCCACAGCCCTGTCTTGTGGATACATTTTCTCAATTGGTGCTCCCTCTGTTAGAATTATCTGTTAGAGATCTGTTAGAGATCACTTCCTAAATATAACGCCAGTAGCACAGACACTGAGAACAATAATTAATAAATGGGACCTCTTGAAACTGAGAAGAGTTTGTAGGGCAAAAGACATGGTCAATAAAGCAAAAAGACAGCCTACAGAATGGGAAAAGATCTTCACCAACCCCACATCTGATAGAGGACTGATCTCCAAAGTATACAAAGAACTCAAAAAACTAGACATCAAATATTGAACAATTCAGTTAAAAATGGGCTACAGAGCTAAACAGAAATTCTCAAAAGAAGAATCTCAAATGGCTAAAAGACATTTAAGGAAATGCTCAACATCTTTGTCATCAGAGAAATGCAAATCAAAACGACTCTGAGATACCACATTACACCTGTCAGAATGGCTATAGTCAAAAACACTAATGAAAGTCTATGTTGAAGAGAATATGGAGCAAGAGGTACACTCCTCCACTGTTGGTGGGAGTGAAAACTTGTGCAACCACTCTGGAAACCAGTATGGCAGTTTCTCAGAAAATTGGGAATCGGTCTACCTCAAGACACAGCCATATCACTCTTGGGCATATACCCAAGGAATGCTCAATTATACCACAAAGATACATGCTCAACTATGTTCATATTACCATTATTCATAATAGCCAGAACCTGGAAACAACCTAGATGCCCGTCAACTGAAGAATGGATTAAGAAAATGTGATACATATACACAATGGAGTACTACTCAGCAGTGAAAAACAATGATATCATGGAATTACAGGCAAATGGATGGAACTAGAAAATATCCTGAGTGAAGTAACCAGACTCAGAAGGACAAACATGGTATGTACTCACTCATGAGTGGATACTAGATATAAAGCAAAGGACAATCAGACTGCAATCCACATATTCAGGGAGGCTACCTAGTAGGGAGGACCTAGGATGACTGTGGCTTTTAAGTTTTGGTTTTGCCCAATCACTGGGCAAGCCTCAGTAAAACATTTCACTATTAGGATAAGAATTTGTACCGTTATCAAGCTGATGAAAGAAAATGCTGGCCGTATTTTCAGGAGGGAAGGCTAAAATCTTTTAGACTATGGATTAGCCTATAGAAAAATGTCTGCCGTAAAACAGTGAAGGGAAGATGAATAGGAATCTCACTTACACAACTTAAGTAAAACATAGCTCTCTGAACAGGTGAAGATAGGGTTCTTCTGTATCCCAGAATCTAATCAATATTTATATGTATAATTTAGCTATTATTTGGCTTAAAAAGGGCTTATTGCAAAATGTTATCATTTTTTACTATTTTCTATAGAGAAAATATTTCCAGTTTCAAATAACTCTGGACTTCTGAATTATGTTCAAAAAATAAGAAGAAGTCTGCCCTCACTCCAGCTGCATGACCGCACATGGGCAATTCAGGAGTTAAGAAAAGGGTCTTGCATCTTATGTCATCCGTGTTGCTGGTGACTATATGCACACGTGTGGTCAAGCAATCAGCACATACATGGTATAGCTCTATGCCTTAAAGAGCTGTGACTCAGACCCTACGCTCTCCCTCTGTTCTGTTCCCTCTTCCCCAACCATCTTTCCCTCTCTCTGCACGTGCTCCTTTCCCAGGCCTGGTTGTTCCTCCTCCCCACCCCCTGCCCCACTTCTCTTCCTCCTAATAAAGCTCTGCTACTAGGTAGTCATGGCCGTGGCTTGTGACCTTTTGAGAGGTAACCAGTGCCAGTAACCAGCGCTGTTTCTTATTCTTACACCCTCCCTCTGATAACTCTAGCTTGTGTCAAGTTGACATAAAACTAGCCAGCACAGATTTCAAAGCATTTTATTCTAACCACAGGTTGCTCTTGGATGTCCAGACACTTCTGAGGGCAGGAAGGCAACTGATATTACCCTGAGTAGCGTTCATTCCTTGAGAGTATGGAAGAGTCATTTCATAACACAACCAAGAAGGGAACTGCCACAGAGCCTGGAGGGACACTGATGTATTGTTTGCCTATTCTGAGACAGAGTCACTGTGACCCAGCCTGGCTGTTCGGTAGTTGAGGTGACCTTGGACTTCTGATCTCCTGCATCTGCCTCCCAAGTGTGGATTACAGCCGTACAGGTTAGCTGTAATTTTGAGTCTGCGCTCCCCACCTTTGTCTCTACCCCTTGCCATGTGTGTTTGCCCTTTTGATACTTTCGTGCTGAGAAAGATGATAGGAAAACATTAGGAGTCTTGTTTTCCCTAATTCAACCATTATGTTTCTATAAGAGCAAACAACATTGTAAGTACTGTAGCCAGAATTTTCTCCAGTCCCACCCGGCCCAACAGTTCTTCAGCACTTATAAAATAATCATTTGGAGCTTAATATTAATTACCAGTTGTATGGCCTTGCTAGCTAGCTCTCATAACTCAAATTAACCCATTTCTATTAATCTATATGTTGCCACACGGCCATGCCGTTACCAGTCTGCTGCATCTTGCTCCTCTTTGGTGGTGGCGGCTGGCGTCCCTCCCATCCCGCTTTCTCTTTCCTATCTGCCCAGCTGGAATGTACCACCTAACTTTATCCTGCCTCACCATTGGCCAAACAGCTTCATTTATCAACAATCAGAGCAACACATATTCACAGCATACAGAAAGACACCCCACAGCAAAGTACAGTTAAAAACAAAAACCGAACAAAAAAACACTGTGGCTCGTCATGGCCACGTCTTGGGGCAGGGCAGAAGTGTCTGTGCTGCACTGGTCCTTCACGTGTGATAGCATGCACAGGGCCACGTGTTAGAACTAAGACCGGAGTGGAGCAGCGTGACGCACACACTTACACAGAAACGGTCGAGATACGTAAGGACTGAGTTTGTAGGGGGAATAAAATAAGAATTTAGATAACTTCCAACAGCCAGTGCACGCTTTATTTAATGCCAGAGAGACGGTACCTCGAGTTTTGGCTACAGAGCTCGGACACAGGACCCAGTCGCTCAATGGCCAGACTTCAGAGGATGTAGATTGTATATTTCAAGCTGGGGTTTTTGTAGCTGAGGATAGGGAAGGGAGAAGGAAGGCCCAGCAGGGACAGAGTGGGGAAGTTCATTGTTTTCCTTTAAATAAATAAAATGTGTTTTAAATGGCAGGCTCTGCTACCTCTTTTTTGTGACCCCTGGGTTTCTGGGTCAAGGTCTGACACTTTTCTGTAATCCCCAAACCGCTGGCATTGAGCTCGGTTTATGGCCCTGGCCTTGGGTGGGGAGAGGATTCCTTAGAAACCAGTTTGAGGCTGGAAGTTAGCTTCAACCATGAAGTTGGAGACTTGGTGTCTTCCCAGACTTCTTTATTCATTCCTGTAGTTTATTTTACTACTGGGATATAACCAGGACTGCATGAATACCAGTCAGGCGCTCTGCGGTGGACTTATTTCCCCAGCCCTGTGGCTAGATCATGAACTCTGAGGAAGATAAGCCTCCATCCAAAAGAAGAAATCACAGAGAGGCATGAGGGTATTTATGTACTTTTTGTGTAGGAAAAGGGAAAATAAACTGAGATAAATCACATCAAACACCTGAAGATGGAGTTGGTTTTCAGCCACATCCCATAGCATACTCTAAGGACATTCACTGAAAGCCATTTCATGCCATTCATGGCCACTGATGAGCATGACCAAGGGGTTCTAGTTCTATGCAGAGCCATCTCTCAGTCTCTGCAGGGAATTGGCCAGGAGCTCTGAGCATACCACATACAAGGATGCTGAGCTGGCTTGACACAGCTTTAGACTCGACACAGCTAAAGCCATCTGAGTGGGGTGGCAGGGAGGGGGACCTCAATTAAGAAAATGCTTCCGTAAGATAGCGCTGTACACAAGCCTGTAGGGCATTTTCTTAATTAGTGATGGGGAGGAAGCACATTGTGGTCCTGGGTTCTCTAGGAAAGCAGGCTGAGCAAGGTGAGAATAATCCAGTGAGCAGCTCCCCTCCGTGGCCTCTGCATCAGCTCCTGCCTCCAGGTTCCCGCCTTGTTTTGAGTTCCTGTCCTGACTTCCTTCAGTGATGAACTATGATGTGGAAGTAAGTGTAAGGGGAACAAACCCTTTCCTCCCCAACCTGCTTTGGTCAGGGTGTTTCATCACAGCAATAGTGACCCTGATTAGGACACTTGTCTTGCCTAACTGGACTCAATAGCCACTGAGTGTCTCCTCATCTCCCCTGCCCCAGGCTCTGGCCTTCATTCTTTCTCCGCTACTGTGGGTTTCACCATTTTCAATCTCACATAATTGGAATCATTACAATGGAAAACAGAGTGAAGCAGGGCATTAACATAGATCGTTTCTTTTCTTCCTATATGTCTGTTCTGAATGCTGGTCACAGCCCAGCCATTGATCTGGTCTGCCAACAGGTCCCTTCCACAGTCAAGGAACCTGTAAAACCCAGGTCCAGGATTGGATTTAAAACCCACAAGAAAGTATCTGAAGATTAAACAAAAGACTGTGGAGTTAGTAATAAAGACAGAAGCAAAGAGAGAGAGAAAAAGAGACCTCTTAATAATCAATTATAGATGACTACTCAGGGAAAATTGCCATCCTTATGAATTTTTAATTATTGCCAGGAAGAGATGCTACTTATAAATGCTGTTTATTTTTCCCTCCAAGCTAAGCAAAGACGATGGAGACCCAGGTCTGCTTCACTGAACCATTTGCCATGGTCCCACCAGTAGGGAAGCGTGAAGATCGTTAGAACTCTGTGTCTCCAGTGACATAACCCAGCTCATGTGCTCACATCCTCAATTTCTCTGAAGCAGTCACCAAGGAACAGGCGAACCGTTGTCCACTAGATGGCAGTGTGGGGCAGGAGTGAGAGGAAAGAGGCGCAGGCTGGAGGATTTTCAGATCCAAGGCCGCCCAGGAGTGCCCGAGGATTCTGCGAGTCACCACACAAAGTTTCTGGCACGCTACTGTATTTTCTTGTGTTGTCCCTGGATTGCCCCTTCATTCTTGACAACAGGCTGGCTTTTAAAATCGGTAAATATTCTGGCTCCCTCCGTACTGTATCTGTCTAGCAAGCCTACACCAGCAGGCTTTTGTCTCTGCCTGGCTTCTTCCATCCAGCGTTAAGAAAGAAATACCCTGGTTCTTTGGTGTCGTTTTCCTCCGTCAACAACGTCTGCATTTCTTAGTTGTTTCGTACACCATAAAGACAGAGGAAATACTTGGTGGGCATTTGGGTTTTGTCGCTCAGTTACAAAGGCGGACCTCGCAAATCGCGCGGCTGTCTCTGGGAGGTCTCTCAGATGGCCGGTCGGAAGTGATCCCAAACAAAGCCGAGTCCTTCATGCAGTGCTGTCTCTTGGAAGGACACATACAAGCAACTTAAAGTCCCACAGAATTCCTGCTACTAACCACAACACTTATATTTGCTTGGAAGCATTACTTTACTCCTGTTTAATTTGCATTCAGTGCTGGGCACGGAACCCAGGGCAGTGCTAGGCAGACACTGCCACTCCCAGGTCTGTAATCGTTGATCAAGCAGGCAGAGAGGATTTTTCTGAACCCTGTTTCCTTTGCTACTTACATTTCACTGTCACATTAATTTCGCAAACACATGCTAGTCTGACGAACACAAAAATAAAAATGTCTGCTATCGAATGGTGTATCACTATGAGGGAAAACACAGGTTTAGGCCAGCACGGTCCAAGGAGGCATGACTGGTAGGAAAACTGAGTACTCCTGACAATTAAGTGCTGTGCACATTGAACTGAATGTGAATGCTGGCTTTAGAAACAGTGTTTTCTAGATCTAAGTCCCTTGAAGTCATAGTTCCATGGCATAATTAAATATTCTGCTTAAAATGGTGGGGGGGGATACCAAGTTGTTTATTATTCTTACCGCAAGAGTCGTTGCGCCAAATGCAAAACAGTGCTGACTGTTCCTGATGCTGTCCGTAACACTCATCCAAGGGTAGGTAGGTGGTGGTGGTCAGTAGCACAGTCCTGCTTGTTTGCTCACACTTCACTCTTTGTAGACTTCACCACAGTAGCAGGGTTCTAAGAAGAAAGTTCGACGTGTGCAAAGTTATGTTTAAGGAATTACGGAACCAAGGAAAGACCAACCTCCTGTCTATTAATTAGTTCAGGATCCTTGCCTGCTGCTTCTGTGGCCTGAAAGACTGTTCGCAGATGCTCCCAATGTGCCGCTGAGAAGAAGAAGCCAGTCTTCTCAGCAGGCTGTTCAAGAACGGGATGTTGCCGGGCGGTGGTGGTGCAGACTTCTAACCCCAGCATGCCAGAGGCAGAGCCAGAGCCAGGTGGATCTCTGTGAGTTCGAGGCCAGCCTGGTCTACAGAATGAGTTCCAGGACAGGCACCAAAATAACACAGAGAAACACTGTCACTGTCAAAAAAAAAAAAAAAAAAAAAAAAAAAAAAAAAAAAAAACAAACCAAAACAAACAAAAACCAAAAAAACCAACCAAACAAACAAAAAAACAAAAACAAAAACAAAAAAAACCTAAAAAAAAGAACTACCTGTTCCCCTCCTCCTACGGACCACAGCAGAAATATGAAGTAGTAACTCAACTGATTATAACAAAGTAATACCTGGAAGAAGCTAAGGGCCTTCCAGAGGATTAAGCCAAATATCAAGGCATATTTTGTGTAATTCAGATTTTAATATATCAGCTGTCTCCTGCTATGAAGTTCTTGTGTGCTATCATACCTTCCCCAAGAACTTCTAATAGTGTATTTTATTGATATACTTCTCTAGCATCCAAGACCAAAAGGCAGACAGGACAAAGCATTTTCTTTTTTTTCTTTTTCTTTTACTTTTTTTTTTTTTTTTGGAGTTTTTTGAGACAGGGTTTCACTGTAGCTTTGGAGCCTGTTCTGGACTAGCTCTGTACACCAGGCTGTTGCTGGAGGGCTTCTCTCCAGGCTCCACCAAGCCCCGCAGTCCCACAATCCACGTATAAAATAATCACTCAGACGCTTATATTATTTACAAACTGTATGGCCGTGGCAGGCTTCTTGCTAACTGTTCTTTTATCTTAAATTAACCCATTTCTATAAATCTATACCTTGCCATGTGGCTGGTGGCTTACCGGTGTCTTTACATGCTGCTTGTCCTGGCGGTGGCTACAGTGTCTCCCCCCTCATGGTTGTCAGTGAAGCTTCCTAAATCCATTTGCTTTCTTTGAATTCAGACAGGGAAAATTAGAACTGTACCTGTCCTAGGGACCCTAGAGTCAATCAAAGGAAAACATGTCACTTGAAGGAGCCCAGATTCCCAAAAGGAGAATGGTTGTTTTGGGGTTGCTCATCTAGGAATTTTGTTATGGAGAGGAGACTTAGCTATCAAGACTGTGAAGAACTCTTAACATGGGGGATTCTTTTCATAGGGTTTTCATTCCTGTCCTTGGTAGATCCCTCCATTAGTGAGCCAATCATAGATAGATTCCAGGAGTTTAATCTGCAACCTGGGGTGAGGCCCAGATTGTGTCAGAGAAGAACAGTTGAATAAAGGACATCTTTTACTAACTTCCTTCCTTCCTTTACACAGGGCATCTCTCACCAATGCCCTTCCTTCCTTACACAGGGCATCTCTCACTAGTTTCCTGCTTTTTTTGCGTGAATACAAAGACCAACTGGAACATAAATTCTCTGGGGGGACAAGAAATCTCAGACTCAACATTTCTTAAGGAATCATCTGATTAGGGCTGGGTGAAGTAGAAGTTGGGATCCTTCTGTCTAAGTGCTTAGTGGTACAATTTTCCAGTTCTTTAGAATGGGAGATAAGGGTATGTCTGGGTGGGTTTGGAGATACCTGTGTTCAGAGACAGGGGAATTCACTGGACTCTATAAGTTCTTTCCAGTTCCTAAGCACCCAACATATCAAACTAGGAGAGTTTCATGGTGAGAAGATGAATAATTGAAAAGCATTAAAATAGGAAGAAGGTGTGCAAAGCAACCAATAAATGGTCCATGTTGCCATACATTAAAAATTATATGGTGTTGTAGAATATTTGTTTAGGATGTGTTACTTCCATTTATGCTGTGCAATGTTTGTTTAAGAATGCAATGATGTGTTCTTTGATGTTGCATTTGTTCAACTCTGTAAATCTGTGTTACTTTGCCTGCCTAAAATACCTGGTTGGTGTAATAAAGGGCTGAATGGACATTAGCAAGGCAGGGAAAGGATAGGAGGGGCTGGCATGCAGAGACAATAAATAGGAGGAGAACTCTAGGTTCAAGAGAAGGGACAATGGGGAAAAAAAGAAGAAGAGGATGCCAGGGGCCAGCCATGGAATAAGAAGGAAAGAAAGATATATAGAATAAAGAAAAGTAAAAAGCCAGAAGCAAGAGGTAGTTAAAGAGAAATGGGATAACTGATGTTAGAAAAGCTGGCAAGAAACAACCCAGGCTAAGGCCAGGCATTCATAAATAATAGTAAGTCTCTGTGTATTTATCTGGGATCTGAGTGGTGGGTTCCCAAAGAGGTTTTTTTTTCTTGTTTTGTTTTAAAGAAACATCTACAATATGCATTGTTTTTATTGTCCTATTTAATCTGTCACCAACACTACCTTAGCATATAGGTGTTGGACACTGATGCTACAGAAGTTAAGAAACTGCTGGCTGGAGACACAGCTCACTGGTAGAGCCCTTGCTTAGCAGCAGCCCTGAGCTCACTCTCCCCCAAAGCTGTTGGGGGTGTTAAGAAATGGAAACATTATTTACTCCAAGAAGAGAACCAGGGATTTAACCCAGGTCCATAGAGCTCTGCTTTGGTCAAGCTCACGTAGGTACAACAGAACTAGCAAGACTGAAAAGGCGATTACCTGGAATGATGCACATGGAGGTGAAGAATGTCACTGTCTGGGAAACCCAGGCACATGGGCGGCAGGCAGACTGGGACTCCCTGCACATGAGAACTGCAACTTCGACTGGACTTCAAGACAGCCCAGGAACCTCACCACTATGGTCTCACTCTGCTTAAATGATACGTGGAACTACAATCTTCCCTTTGCCATACATTTTTTTTTTTTTAATTTACACAAACCTTGAACTGGAATGGCCTCTTGAGCAACCTCTCTTTTGGTTTCAGCTCCTACTGCCAAAGAAAATTCCTCAAGTTCCTTAGTTCTCAATCTCAAGTGAACACCTGATTAATCTTGCCTCTCTGTTTAAGGTAGATGACTAGTTGCCGTCCCTGTCTTGGAGCTGGAGAGAACCAAACTGCTCCTTTCTTTAGTGTCTCCATGGATTATAGAAGTCTGGAAAGTTTGATGAACTTAGCTATCCTGTTTATGTAGCTTTATGATTACTTTCATACAACACAACCACTGTTTTGTTAAAGTTTCTGTCAGTTATAAATTATACACTAATTAACAGATGTGAGTCAAGTGGGTTGAACCCAAGAAATGCACTCCAACCCACCCCATCTGTATCTGTCTCTCTAGTTTCCATCCTTCCTTCCCCTTATTTTCTCTCCCTTCATCCTCCCTCCTCCCTTTCCACCCGACTCGCAAACATTAGCTCTAGGGTTTTCTGTCTTATGCTCATGTCTCTCCCAGTCGGCATGAGGGGAAACACCAGGTTCCACAACCTCAGAAGGATCATATGACAAAACTGTGTATTCTTTCCTTCCCATACTCCAACTGTGATATTTATGACAACCAATTAAACCATGCTTCTCATATGATCTCTAAAGTGTCTTGAGTTTACCTGTGCAACAGACACCACTCTAGAGAGAGCTTGCCTGACCAGCTGTCCATACAGAACTGCCCTTATTCAGCACCCTCACTTGGTCCTCCTTCAGCATCCTCTCATGGTCCTTATTCACCATCCTCACTTGGTTCCCCTTACCATCCTCACCTGGTCCTCCTTCAGCATCCTCTCCTGGTCCTTAGTCACCATCCTCACTTGGTCCTCCTTCAGCATCCTCTCCTGGTCCTTATTCACCAACCTCACTTGGTCCTTCTACAGCATCATCACCTGTTTCTTATTCACCATCTTCACCTGGTCCTCTTTCAGCCTCCTCACTTAGTCCTGCCCATTTCCATCCTCCCTGTCCTCACTCTGTGTAATCAGAGTCTGAGGCAGTATGGGTTAGAGGATGATGGCCAGGATTGAGATCTAAAGTTCTTATCAATAAAACTGTGTCTCTATGCATAAAGAGGTGAGGACAGTCTTAACTGGGTACAGTCCAACAAAAGAATCCCCGAGGAAGACACACATCCCTAAAGCAATCAACATGAGACACTTTTTTTTTAATTTTTTCTCATTAAATTTATTTATTTTACATGCCAACCACAGGTTCCCTGTAGCAAAAGACACTCCCATTACCTTTCATAACAAAGAGAATCTTCTAAGATAGAAAGAAAAATAAAGTTCCTGATCTTCCCTTACTGTAGCTTTGTCAAATGCTTTACTTCATTCTGCTTTAGGAGTCATTGGTACCCACCACTCCACTGCCTTCTGGAATGTTCCTCCAAATATTTCCACCAATGCATTTTTGATCTACCTTGATTTATCTTTGTTCTGATACTGCCCTGAAACAGCTTCCATGTGGGAGAATGAAACCTGAGGTAACCAGACTCGGTGTTTCCTGGGACATATCAATCAAATTTTGTTCCAGAATTAACTGTCTCTCATTCCCTTTGAGGTTTAGAGCTGTAATTTTGCACTGTTGGAACAGTGAAGACAGGTTTTTAGAGCAGAGATGAGGAACAGAAGCCATGGTGCAGGAGCAGGGAACCTCAAAATTCTTGCCTGGACAAGAATTTGCCTATCATTGAGTGGGGGATGGAATGAGAGTGCCAAGGGGCAGATATGGTGATATTTTATTTGTACTGAAATGTGATTTTATTTGTATGTTAATAAATAAAATTTCCCGAGGGTCAGAGCTAATAGCAAGCCATAGCAGAAGTCTGGCAGTGGTAGCACACCTCCTTAATCCTGATCACACGACAGGCAGATCTCTGTGTTTTCAAGGATACCAGCAGCATGGAGACACATGCCTCTAATCTCAATACCAACCATGGAAGACCTGGAGGTCTGTACAGACAGGCAGTGATGGGGTCAGCCTGGACGTGAGTGGGGGTAAGGAAGGGCAAGGGTCAGGGTAAAGAGAGCTTGGGGGAGCAGGAGATCCCAGCTGGATCAAGAACAGAGAGGGAGAACAAGGAATAGGAGACCATGGTAAATGAAGACCACATGAGAATAGGAAGAAGCAAAGTGCTAGAGAGGCCCACAGAAATCCACAAAGATGCCCCACAAGAGACTGCTAGCAATGGTCGAGAGACAGCCCGAACTGGCAATAGTATCTTATAACATGCATTCCCCATATGTAAAGCAAATGTTAAACTCCTGGTCAACTTATAATAGGATTATACCACAGGATTGGCACGAGCTGGGACATGCTGTTCTGGAACCTGGACAACAGCTCCAGTGGCAAATGTAGTTCAAAGAGGAAGCAAAATACATAGCAAAACAGTGTAGGGATAAAGGTACACAAGTCTTCCAGGAGCAGCTTGTTGGAGAAGGCCAAAATGCTGCAGTACAAACACAATGTTTATATAATATCCAAACTCTTATTCTATGTCAAATGGCAGACTTGAATGCATGGGACAGAGTTGAGGAACCAGGAAAAAAAACTGAGTCATTTACAAAGGTTATACAGGGCCCAAAAGAGTCTTTCACAGATTTCTTGCAAAGATTGACTTCAGTAGTAAAAAGAACGGTCCCGAATTCAGAAGCTAGCCAGATAATAATTGAATCTTTGGCTTTTGAGAACACAAATGCAACATGCAAGAGAATAATCAGGCCAATATAGGCAAGATCTGAACCCTTGGAATATTGGATTAGAGACATGGGTAATGTTGAGGCTCATGACCATGATACTATGTGGATAGGAGAAGCAATTTCAAGAGGTTTAAGGAAAGTCAGATGTTTTGGATGTGGAAAGCAAGGACATTAGAAAAGGGACTGTAAACAGGGCATTCCTAGAAACAATGTTTCTTCAAGGAACAATGGCAACAGAATGGCCCTTCCTTCTGGAGTATGCAGAAGGTGTGATAAGGGAAAATACTGAACCAATGAATTCACAGGCAAGGTAATACTTTGCCTCGGTCTTTGGGACACTCCCAGAGGGGTTTCAGGAAGGCCCCCACAGTGAATCTAGCTCAGACCTTTCCTGCAGTCATAGAGGAAACCCCTACTCAGAGCAATTAAATAACCAAATGCCTATTGGAATAAACCAGGTTGCTTGGAATGATGAAACAGAGAGAACAGAAAATTCAGGAGAAAACATAAAGAAACTTCTTTGACAAACTTTTATAAATGAACAAAGACCAAAATGAACAATAAGAATAAACGGTGTTTTGTTGTCTGGTCTGGTAGACACAGGTACTGATGTTACCATAATTGCACCAGAATTTTGGCATCCAACTTGGTCTCTTCAGGAGGAAATGTTCAACTGATAGGAATTGGAACATTATCTCAAGTGAAACAGAGTGCAAGATCGCTTGAATGTATATGTCCAGAAGGATACAGAGGAAAATTAAAACCATATGTGGCTAACATAGCTATGAACCTGTAGTGTGGAGACTTGTTGCAACAATGGAATACTCAGATTTACATCTCTCCAACCTCAGAAACAAATCATAAACTAGCAAATGTTTCTGAGAGAAATATTAGAAGGTATTATTCTAATGAATGATCACCAGCCTTCCATATTATACAAGAACTGGGCACAACAACTGATGATCTTCCAAAGACACCAACAGCTCTACCTTTAAAATGGTTAAAAGACAAGCCTGTATGGGTTCATCAATGTCCTTTAACAACAGAGAAACTCCAGGCTTTAGAAAAGCTGGTAGAAGAACAGTTAAATGCTCAGCATATTGAAGAATCAACCAGCCCTTGGAATTCTCCTGTATTTGTTATTAAAAAGAAATCTGGTAAATGGAGAATGGTAACAGACCTTAGAGCAATTAACAAAGTAATTCAGCCAATGGGCTCTCTAAAATCTGAAATTCCTTTGCCTACTCTGTTACCAAAAGGATGGCCTTTCATACTTATTGATTTAAAAGATTGTTTCTTTTCAATACCCTTACAAGAAAAAGACAGAGAAAGATTTGCCTTCATGGTGCCTACTTACAATAATTCTCAACTGGTTAAAAGATTTCAATGGAGAGTCCTCCCACAGGGAATGTTGAATAGCCCGATTCTGTGCCAATATTTTGTACAACAGCCATTGGAAGTGATATGTAAAAAATTTCCTAAATCTATAATTTATCATTATATGGATGATATTTTACTAGCTGACTCAAATGCAGATACTTTAGAAAGAACGTTTGAAGAAGTAAAGAAAAATTTGCCTTGCTTGGGATTACAAATTGCTCCTGAAAAGATACAAAGAGGAGATTCTATTAATTATTTAGGATATAAAATAGAGCTACAAAATATTAGACCCCAAAAGGTGCAAATTAGGAGAGATCGACTACAGACTCTTAATGACTTTCAAAGATCATTTGGAGACATTTCTCATCTATGTACTATTATTGGGGTAAAAAAGATGAACTGAATAATTTGTTCAAAACCTTAGAAGGTGACAAGGACTTAAATAGTCCAAGAGAATTATCACCTGAACCTGAGAAAAAATTGGCCTTGGTAAGTACATGAAGGACACGTGGATCGTATCGATCCAAAGCTGGAATGCATTTTGGTTATTTTACTTTCTAGGCATTAATATTAATGTAGAAGGAAGATATTATATTGGAATGGATATTTTTACCAAGTAAACTGAATAAAAAATTTAAAATGCATGTGGAAAAAATCTCTGACTTAATTTTGAAAGGAAAATAGGCAAAAGTTAGCCACCGAACAACAAAGTATAAACTGCAGGAACACATCCTAATAGGGGCATCTGATGATCCAGGTCATGTCTCTGGGCAGCTAAAAACCCTCAGTTACCAACTTTGGCAGTTGCACCACAGGAGTCACCCACTACAAGATATTCATAACACCCATGGTCCACCAAACATGAGCAAAGTTCACAGACTCTTCCAAGTGAGACCTGCCCAGACCACACCATCTTAGCTGGGCTCTCTGACCTTGGATGTGACTCAAACATCATCTGTGCATCAGTGCAGAAGAGAAATTCTGAAAAAAAAAAAACATATCGGGGATATTTCTCACCCTGAAAGGCTCTCCAGAACCATGGGCTTATCTGACAGACCTCTGCAAAGATTGGGACGCTGGCCATGGACGTTCCAATGCCACTCCACTACCTCCACTTCTGCTTTTCCCAGAAAACAAGAGCCAGTGACCCTGTCCTTGACCTTTTAGGCATGTTTTCTAATAATGGCACCTGCTCAAGGACAGGTCATGGGGTAAAAGTGTCTTCATGGTTTTTATTTTCTTCTTTTGTGCCAAGGAGACCCACCAGGTTGAACCGAGATGCCCCGAGTTCACAAAAGACTGTCCTTTATATGAGATTCAGCTGTAGATATTTGTCTGGAGACACACAGTAGAGCCAGGTACACACTGCAAGGGCACTGGGGAAATGCAAATGGAGAAAATGGATGGAACGGATCTAAGGGTCCTACAGCCTGCAGACCAAAGAGACCCAGAAACCTCATTTGTTGTGTGACCTCCATCAAAGCCATTTAATGGGACCTCACCTCCTTAAATTGTAAATTTCTGATCAGAATGCTTGCTCTTCCTCCTCTTGAGAGCTACAGAGAGCTACATTCTAGAGAATGTCAAAGAGCTTATTTTGAATAACACTTTGTTTAATATAAAAGCCAGTGTGTAGGTGTCTGAGTATCTGTGTCCATACTACAACACAGAGGGCCAAGTGCTCAGCCTGGAAACCACATTGACTCCATGTCATCCTTCCCTCCGACTTGTCCCTCCTGATAGACAGCATTTCTGTGCAGGATTCCAGGCCCTTATGTTCTGACTGCAACCTCAGCTTCCTGAAATCTCTCTACCTTGCACTACTGGGGGTTCAACCTGAACCCAGGCTTAAAGAATCGCCAGGGACTCATCTCACTGCAATTTTGCTCATGCTGTGACGTACAATAGAATTTTTGACTTGGGTATCATTCCTGTGTGTGCATATGGAGGCCCATTCAGCCTGGCTAAGCCAGACAGCTGGACACTCCAAATGTCTAGGGAGGCCAGCCTGCAGGACAGGCTTTGGCTGCTTTGGTGAGATTGACTAACTTCTCCAACCTCTTAGGTTCCCAATTATATGTGAAGACTGACTTCAGACTTCCTCAAGGGTGTTTTGGGAGCAGTGGAACCCTAGTGGATTTAATCAACGCATTAGATCACTTAAACATCATCATTCAGATGTTTCAGTTGATAAAGGGAAACAACTGTTAACTGCAGACCCTGGGGACATTCTAGACACATTCTCCTTCTCTTGAGAGAGAGAGAGAGAGAGAGAGAGAGAGAGAGAGAGAGAGAGAGAGAGAGAGAGAGAGAGAGAGAGAAAGGCAGAGGGGGGGAGAGTGAGAGTGGGAGAGAAAATATCAATGAATATGTGCTTTTGAATATGTGATGAACCTGAGGTGGACATCCCAAGTCAGTGTTTTCTTCTTGTTTCAGCAGCATTGTCATCTTTAAAGGGACCACTTTTCAAGCATTGCAGCAGAGGACTCAAAGGATGATAAAATCTTTCCATCTCATCTCCAAAGTAGCAATCACCCTCCACTGACTGTAAACTGTCCTCCTGAGGTGGAAATCTACAGTGGAATTTCTGAGGAGGAACCATCGATGATCAGTGACAAATGCTCACCATGTTTTTCTCTTGAGGAAAGAGCCAACTAGGCAAGCAGCACAGCCCAATGCGCTTGAATGACATAGTTAAAATATCCATGGAACCCAAGCATCTTGATGAAGTGGAGTTCCATCCAGCCACGGCTGTATCTTGCTGCTGCACCACACACACTAAGGGCTTACTTCAGAGTGCTGCTAGCTGGTAGAAATGGGAGAAAGATCATCAATGTATTGCTATGACATGATGTGCAGAGGTGGCCGCATGCTCCTCAAGAAATCCCAGAGATGTGCAAGGCTAAAGGAGCCATGGAAACCTCCTTCTCTTGTTCACCACCCTGCTCTCCTTCTGTATGCCTGCTTCACTCCAGATGAGGAATGAACTCCTCGATAGATGTGTCCTGACTCCTTGAATTTCATCTTTCCGCTTACAGGGTATCCTAAGTCTAAACCTGGCCTCTAACCCCTAAGAGAAATTGCTAGAGGCTGTAGGAATACCTGAGTCCATCAACTGGACAGCAGAAGAGCTCACAATGTGCAGAGCCAGGCTCATTCACCCAGGCCATTTTTTCAGCCTTATGTCTCAGAATTGAGACAAAGAGGGACAGTTTGAAGAGTTTGAGAGGAACTCCTTGTAAGTGATCCGTATTGGAGCACACACCAGGCTAAAGTGATGGAGAAAGCTGTTCCCTTGAGACAATGCACATGCCTGGAAGCTGCTAGGGGACTCCTGCAGAGAACAGAGTGTCAGTAAATGGGAAATGTGCCTGGGGCCTAACATGGAAACAGTCACAGGCTATATATTGCCTCCTGGTGTTGGTCTATTTCTTACTCGGACCTCACTGTGAGGGATGAGTGTCCTGTATCTAAGGCCGTGGGCTGGGCTGCAGTTCTGTCCCTACAGACCAGGGAGCTGATTTCAGTAACCTGTGGAACTTTTTCACTGCTATCTAGCTTGTTAGTTGTTGAGTTGCAGCTTCACAAAAAACTTACTTCACAGGAGGACAGTGGCGACCTCACCTCGTGGCCTGCTACCCGCAAAAAAAAGAATCAGAAAAATACATACACGATCCACTTATCATTGGCCAGGGTGCATTTTGCTCTGTGAAACTGGCCTGTCATTGCCTCCCAGGCACCCAGGTGGTTATAAAAGTTGTAGACAAGGGAGAGCAGGACCTCTGGTCCATCTTGTGAGATGCCGACCCTGGATAAACTACACCATCCTAACATCATTCGCCTCTTCCAGGTTACAGTAACACCACAACATTTCTACTTTGTGACAGAGATCACCCCGGGAGGAGACTTGTTCCAACTAATAATGGAGGAGGGCAGGCTGAAGGAGGAAGAGGCACAGAAAATATTCAGGCAGATCCTGTCAGTCATCAAGTTTTGCCATGAGCTTGACATCATCCATCAAGACCTGAATTCTGAAAATATCCTTCTAGATGAGGAGGGCAACATGAAGCTGGCAGACTTTGGTCTTCCCACCAGGTTAGAGCTGGTACTGTACTGCACGAACATGTGGGACCAAGACCTTCAATACCCCAGAACTGGTACTGGGAGAAGGGTTTGACAGGAAGAAGACTGATGTGTGGAGTCGGGGTGTGCTGCTCTATTTTATCACCACCAGGTACCACTTCTTCTGAGGAAGCACCCTGGAAGAGATGGAGGAGAATTTCATAAAAGGGACCTATGACAATCTAGCTCAATTCCCTGGGCAACTTGAAAAGCTAATTCACCAAATGTCCACAGTTGACACAGAGAGGAGGCCCTCCATTGCAGACCTCGAGCATCATTCTTGGGTCATGAAATGGGAAGAAAACATCCCAAGTGACAACTATTTACATCCCAATGTCCTAGACACACTGTCGTGTTGGGTTTAATATCAATGCCATCTTGGAATCCTTTGTAAAGAGAAAATACAATGAAATGATGGGGACATACCTCATCATCAAATAGCAGGCATGCAAGGAGCTGGTGTTTTCACTAGGCTGCACCACCTCAGCCAAGCCTGAGGACCCTGTAGTTGCACCTGCTGCATGCCCAGTACATCTCCCTATCTCTGGTCTTCACCTAAAACAAAGGGCCTGTGAGTCCACCTTTGGCTTCTTCCACACCCAGCCCTCACAACACACCTGCCTGTTGTTCTGACATCACCAGGGCAGAAGGTGGCTACAAGTGCCTCCATGAACTATGTTGTCCCCAGAAGAAGAACGCCACTTGTAGCTTTGTCCCCCATTTAGAGCTGCGGCACTCCCAGTACCTACAGTGGCATATTGGAAGACAAATTGACATGGCACCTTGGCCGGACTTTGACATGGAAAAGGCATCACTGCTATGTATTTTGCTTTGTATAAATAAACACTGATTGGCCAGTGGCCAGGCAGGAGGTAGAGGTGGGACAAGGAGAGAGGAGAATGCTAGAAAGTGGATGGCTGAGGGGGAGAGACCTGCCAGCCACCGCGATGACAAGCAAGATGTAAGATACCGGTAAGGCATGAGCCACGAGGCAACTTATAGATTAATAGAAATGGTTTAATTTAAGATAACAATAAGCCTGGCACGGCCATACAGTTTATAAATAATATAAGCATCTGAGTGATTATTTTATATGTGGGTTGTGAGACTGCAGTGCTTGGTGGGACCTGGAGAGAAGCTCTCCAGCTACACATCACCCCTTTAGATCATCGGGTGCTTTAAGAGACTGCACAATGGAATCAGGGCTTGTCTGTCAACAGTGTGCTGCTTCCCTCGGGCTCCAAACACACAAGCGCATCCTATGTTCACCAATGGAGTGGATCCTCTGAAAGAAGCAACCTGCAGAGCCCAGTGAGGAATTGGGCATGTAGGTATTGCCTATGCTGGCTTTCCCAGCATGCTTTTCTCTATAGCATCACTAGGTTTCACAATTCATTTCCCAAGCTGCCTTTCTCTGTATTGGCATGCCACTACAAAATACCTTTCCCATAGTGCCTTCTCAAGTTCACAACTTCCATTTCCCTTTACATGGCTAAAGTTTCTAAAGTCACATTTCAGCTTTAACATGGGAGGTTTGAGTCAAAATTTTTGCTTTTTCACCACTGGAGATAGGAGATGTCTGTTCTCCCTGAGCTGGCTTTTTTTTTTTTTTTAAATATGTTTTCCTTTGCTGACACTTTCGCTGGAGCAAGTGCTGCTTATTCGAGGAAGGGTCTTTTGTGCCCAAAGGAAAAATCCCTGGGGACTTGTTCATCTCCCCTAGCTAGTCAGTAAAAAGAAATGAATGCACTCAAACAAAGCACTCCTACAATTTCCTCAGAGAGACTCCGTCCCAGACAGCTCTAGGTTTATTCCCGGCTCATCCTTTTCTTCACAAACAGTCCCCATCACCACAGTGGTGGCTTTGTTCCTCTGCTAACTGCTTCTGGAGGTAGGGGCTTCTCTCCCTGAATCTACCTTATCTTCCCCCCCCCAGCAGCGCCCCCCCAGCAATCCCCCCCAGCTGCCCTCACACACCCCATACCCTTGCAGTCACTGCCTGGAAACCAGACACTGACTTTTTTTTGACCCAGTGGACTTCCTTAGGTCCAGCATGTTTGGGGGAGGAATATGTCCCTTCCCCATCCTGTCCTGGCTCAGATCCTCCCCAGAGAGTCTCTTATGGAGGTGTCCTGACTCCTTGCATTTCATCTTTCTGCTTACAGGAGATTCTAGGTCTAAACACTGACCTCTAATCACTAAGAGCACTCACTAGATGTCATAGGAAAGGCTGAGTCCATCAGCTGGACAGCAGAAGAGCTCACAATTTGGAGAACCAGGCTCATTCACCCAGGAAATTTGTAGAAGCTCCTTCTGCAGTCAGTGCATTATGCTTGCCAGGATTTCCTGAGCTTACATAGACTTCATGGTGGGGTCCTGCTCAGGGTTTTGTAAAGTGTGGTGTCCTGTTATTTTTCAGCCTTCTGTCTCAGAATGGAGACAAAGAGGACAGATATGCAGAGTGTGACAGGGACCTCCTTGTAAGTAGTCACCATTGGAGCACATACCAGGCCGAAGTGATGGAGGGAGCTGTTCCCTTGGGACACTACACATGACTGGAAGCAACTTGGGGACTCCAGGAGAGGACAGAGTGAGACAGTGAAGGGGAAATATGCCTGGGACCAAACATGGAGACAGTCACAGTGGGCTATATATACTCTGCTGTTATTGGTCCATTTTTCCCTCAGACTCCACTGTGGGGGATGAGTGTTCTGTATATAAGGCTTGATACTGGGCTCTAATTCTATCCTTACAGACCAGAGAGCTGATTTTGGGAACCTGTAGATCTCCTTACAGCTATCTAGTTTTTCAGTTGTTGAGTTTTGACTTCACAATGACATGTCTGCACAGTAGCACTGTGACCACTCACCTCATGGCCTGCCACCCCCAAAAGAAGAACTAGAAAAGTCCATACACGGTCCACTTATCACTGGCCAGAGTGGGTTTCCCTACGTGAAACTGGCCTGTCATTGCCTCCCAGGCACCCAGGTGGCTATAAAAGTAGACAATGCAGAGCAGGACCTCTGGTTCATCATGTCAGATGGTGACCCTGGATAAACTACACCATCCTAACATGATTCGCCTCTTCCAGGTTATACTAACACCACCACATTACTACTTTGTGACTGAGATTGCTCCTGCAGGAAACTTGTTCCCACTAATAATGGTGGAGGGCTGGCTGCAGGAAGAAGAGGCACAGAAGACATTCAGGGAGATCCTGTCAGCCATCAAGTGTTGCCATGACCTTGACATCAACCATCAAGACCTGAATTCTGAAAATATCCTTCTAGATGAGGAGGACAACGTGAAGCTGGCAGACATTGGTCTTTCCACCAGGTTAGAGCTGGCACTGTACTGCAGGGGCAATGTGGGACCAAGACTGTCAATGTCCCAGAACTGGTCCTTGGAGAAGGCTATGATGGGAAGAAGGCAGATGTGTGGAGTCTGGGTGTGCTGCTGTATTTTATCACCACTGGTTATCACTCCTTCCGAGGAAGCACCCTGGAAGAGATCAAGGGGAAGATCATCACAGGCACCTGTGATATTTCAGCTCATGTGTAGGGTAACTTGAAAACCTAATTCACTAAATGCTGACAGTTGCCACAGAGAGGAGGCCCTCTACTGAAGACCTTCATCAACATCCATGGCTCATGAAAGGAGAAGACAACATTCCAAGTGACATCCACTTAGATCCCAACATCCGAGACACTGAAGGGTTCACAACATGCCTAGACAGAAGGGTGTGTTTGCTCATGCCTGGTGGACCTGGACACTTTCGCCTAGCCAGTTCCAGGGCAAGATAGCCATTTTCAGGTCAAGGCATCTTGTGTGACCAGGATCCGTGACTTTGCATGGTTACATAGGCGTGCAGCATAGCCATGTGATCTACGAACATGCGTGGAGTAGTTACATCGACCCATGCACGCCCAGCCTTTATAAACCGGCGCCATATTCCCAGCTCTTTCTTCTTCTCCATAGACGTGTCTCCCACAGGCCTGAACACTCTCTGTCCCTTTTATCTTAATAAAATTCTTATTAATGGATTCTGTCGTGTTTCGTGACATTTCTTTGCAGGGTAATAGCACAGTGCCACAAAATAACTAACAGACACACTGTCGTCTTGGGTTAATACCAGAGCCATCTTGTAATGCTTTGTAGAAAAATTACAATGAAATGATGGGGACATACTCCATCATCAAAAAGCAGTCACTCAAGGAGCTAAGGGTTTGCACTTAGATGAACCACCTCAGCCAAGCCTGTGGACCCTGGTGTTGCACCTCTTCCATCCCTAGAACATCTCTCCATCTCTGGTCTTCACCTAAAAAAAGGGCCAGTGAGGCCACTTGGCCTCATCCACACCCAGCCCTCACAACAGCTCTTGCCTGTTGTTCTGATATCATCTGGGCAGAAGGTGGCTAGAAGTGATTCCATGCTACTTGTTTGTCTCCAGAAGAAGAGCCCAACTTGTAACTATGCCCCCTATTCAGAACTTTGGCTGCCCCAAGTATCTGCAGCAACATATTGGAAGAGGAAAATCCCTGCGTCACGTGGGCCAAACTTTGACATGGAAGAGGCATTGTCCCTTCTAAAGATTTGGTGCTTCAAGAGCCTGCACAAGGGAATCAGGGCTTGCCTGTCAAGAGTGTACTGCTTCCCACAGACTCCAAACACACATGCCCATCCTATGTTCACCAACAAAATGGCTCCCCTGAAAGAGGCAGGATGCAGAACCCAGTGAGGAAATGGACACTAGGTATTGCCTCTGCTGTCTTTCCCAGTATGCTTTTCTCTATAGCATCACTATGTTTCAGACTTCATTACCCAAGCTGCCTTTCTCTATATTGGCATGCCACTACAAACTACCTTTCCCATAATTCCTCTCATGTCCACCACTTCCATTTCCCTTTACATGGCTAAAGTTTCTAATGTCAAGTTTCAGCTTTGGCAAGGCAGGTTTGAGTCAAGATGTTTGATTTTTCACCATAGGCGACAGGGAGATGTCTGTTCTCCCTGAGCTGGCATTGTTATACATTTTTCTTTGCTGATGCTTTTTCTGGAGCTGAGTCAAATCCTGCCCACTCAAGTGTGTATTTGAGGAATCTGCTTTTGTGCCCAAACAAAAATCACTGGGATTTTCATCTTTCCCAGCCAGTCAGTAAAAAGAAGTCAATGCACTCAAAACAAAGCTTTCCTACAGTTCCTTCAGAGAGACTCCTTCCCAGACAGCTCTGGGTTTAGTCCCAGCTCATCCCTTTCCTCAAACAGTTCCCGAGGCCAAAGTGGCAGCTTTGTTCCTCTGCTACCTCCTTCAGGAGGTAGGGGCTTCTCTACCTGAATCTGCCTTAGCTTTTCCCCAAGCTACTGCTGAAGCTATCACTTAGAACACAGACACTGATTTTTGTTTTTCTCACTAGCAGCCTTCCACATTTCCTGCACGTTTTGGGGAAGAATGGGTCACTTCCACATCCTGTCCTGGCTCAGATCCTCCCCAAGATAGAGTCCCTTATGTGGCAGTGCAGGTGCAGATGCAGATGCAGCTCGGCTTTATTGCTTCCTCCTCCTGCACTTTCCCATGTGTATGGCTAAGTTCTAGCTTCAGAGGGAATTCCAGATGCTGTTTTTCTAATATAGGCTTGAAAGAGACAGTGCTAGCAGAGAGAATTTGTCTTTTTCCAGGCTGTCTTTTTTTTTTTTTTTATAGTAAACCACAGGTGATTTTTCTATATGTATCATTTACAGGTGGATCTTATTTTGTCCTTACAGAAATACAATCTGAGAAAGAAAGTTCTGAGAGGCTTTTTAGTTTTTTAGAGAGAGATTATGAAGTTTTCTCCAAGAAAGCTTTCAGTTTTTGAGAGAAAGACCACCCATCAAGTGTCCCCAAAACTTCTGTTCTCTAATCTTTGGCTTTAATGGCCAAGAGGAAATTAATTCTGTTTGTACGGTGTTGTACAAATTTCCTCCGGCACAGCTGACTGAGGGTTGGTGGGAGGGTGGCGCTGAGATCCTGTTTCATCCACATACGCCTCAGGGGAAATTCTCTCCTCTGCCACATTGGACCTAAAGCTTCCCAGAGGAATCTTTTTTGACCTGTTAAGCTCTTCTTTGATAGACATTTCCTCTGATTTTTCCAAGTTTGTGTTCCTAACCAATAGTTAGAATATTAAGGACATGGTTCCTCTCTGTTGCTGCTGTAACTTTTACTTTATATTATATGCCTACATTCTACTTTTCTAAGTTTTTCCTACACTATATTACTACACTCTACATTCCTTGTTTTTCATAGAATTTTAAGAGAGAGAGAAAAATCTATGCTGCAGCCTTACTCAGGTGTCTTCCATCCACTTATTTTCCTCCAGAGGAGAAACAGCCCTGTGGGGAACCATTCTCCAACTGTAGATGGGTCCTGCAGAGGGCATAAGGAGTTGTCGGGAGAAGGAAGTGAGCCAGGCCATGGTGGTCGGGAGAATCTTGCAGCCTGACTGACTAGCAGCCAGAGTGTTTCTTTATTTATACAGAATTTAGTTAACAGGTTTACATTCATGATGTTCCAAAACATAGATCATATCATTTTTATTTTTGGACATGTGTTTTACATCCTTTTGCTCATCTTTTTGTCATCATTAATAAACTATGACAGAACAGAGTTATCATTTCCAATCATTTCCCTCAAGTTTTGGCATCATTACTAAACGGAGTTATCATTCTTACTCATTAACCCCATAACCCAGTTTTTGAGAATCTAGAGGCATATGACAGTCTGTGCTCAGGCTGGTTGTTTTGGTTGCTTCCAGTACACTAGACCAAAACAAAATCTTGAACCACCCTGGGCATATTGCCATGTCTTAAGCAATGTATTATTAACTATTAGTGGTCAGAGTACCCAGGAGAAATCCTCAGGCTAAAGCTGATGCAGTTATTATTTAAATTCTGGCATAATACAGTCAATGTTCACATTTAAATCCTTATAAAATTTGTCTGTATGTCTAATATGGGCATTCTGTTGTTCCTTGGTCATATGACATTATAGTGGCTCTACATGAGCTAACTTCTAAGAGAGGGAGGTCCTAACACCTCATACTTATATCATCTTTCTACTCCATACTTTGCTTATCTATATGCCTTCATGCAGGGCAGAGTTGTATGCCACGTAATTGTCTGAGTGTACAGTGGGAAGTAGCTTGTAATCTGAACTGTGGACAATTCCTCTAACCTACCAAATCTTGTTGACCTTTTTAAATTTACTTTGTTCTGAATATCTTGTTCCTGTGTAAGTAGGGGGACAGATGTTTCAAAAATGTCTCATAGCCTTATAAAGAGACCTCTTGCTTCTTTATGTGTCACAACCTCCAAGGAAGGTTGTGACACATAAAGGAAGACCTTCAAGTAAATGAGGATATCTCCCTCAAAGTGGGGGGCAGTAGTATGTTCAGGACTTTCTTGGGTAAGCTTAGAAGCAGCATTCCTGGGAGAAGGCATAAATGATTCATAAGGAATTTCCCATCATTCCAACATCCTCAAATTCTTCAAATATTAAAAGTGGCCCAAGTATGTAACAGGTGGAGGTGAAAACCAAAGGTGACATGGCAGCCATCATATGGCTCAGCTTTGCTGGATCTTTATCAAGCAGCTGTGCTGGCATTATGACTTCTGCCATTCCATTCAGATTGGCTGTGCCAAACCCACATCTTCATTATCACTATGAAACCAGACCAGTCCAACAGCTTCTCATGGTGCTTTCTCCCCAAGTTTTTACTAAGTACTCTGATTAGTCCCTGTTCTCGAGCCATTTAACTGTGACCAGCTCCCACTTCCCTGCACCCCCACACCACCCTATACTCTTGAGTAGGAAATAATGAGGAATATGCCGGTAGAAAGGACAGAGATCCAGCTAGAAAACACAGGATAGCCTTAGGAGGTCCTGGGTCCAAACCCAATATCAATTTCTCTCTCTACTAAAGGGCTTTTAAAGAAATGCCAAGGGATGAAGCAAAAACCTCCCAGCACAGCCAAGTGTAGACCATTCCAATCACCTGGTAACCATGCATGTGGTCCAGCCATCCACTTATTTTTCTTATCCCTCGGTCCTCCAAAATTTTCAATCTGGCCTCTAAATTGGCTCTGTTCTCAACTCCTATTGCAGAACTGGAATCTTCATCAAAAGCATCTGTGCTACATTTTTGTCAGAAAGGCCCCTTCTCTAAAGGTAACAGTGTCTGGGTGCAGCCTGCCTGTCCCACATCATGACAGCATCTATTTTGACTTAATATCTGAATTGCTGAGGAGGAATCTTGATGGCTGCAGGAAAAAGAGGCCCAGACACAATCTGAACAGACCACAACAGTGATCAAATACTGCCAAAAAACAAAGCCTAAAGCACCCACTTGGATGCACACAGCAAGGATAGAGTTGGACACTAGACCTGAGCCCTTCAATGCTCCATAACTCTTTCTCAGAAAAGGATCTGATGAGAAGGAGGGGTGGAGTCTGGGCAGGATGCTCTCTGAGTTATGAGCACTGACCACCTCCCTTGCTTAGGGAACACCATTCATAGACTGCAGGAACACATCCTAATAGGGACATCTGATGTTCCAGGTCATGTCTCTGGGCAGCTGAAAACCCTCAGTCACCGACTTTGGCAGTTGCATCACAGGAGACACCCACTACAAGATATTCATAACACCCATGGTCCACCAAACATGAGCAAAGTTCACAGACTCTTCCAAGTGAGACCTGCCCAGGCCACACCATCTTAGCTGGGCTCTCTGACCTTGGATGTGAGTCAAACATCATCTGTGCATCAATGCAGAAGAGAAATTCTGAGAAAAACACATCGGGGATATTTCTCACCCTGAAAGGCTCTCCAGAATATTGGGCTTTTCTGAAGGACCTCTGCAAAGATTGGGACCCTACCATAGACCTTCCAATGCAATACAGATACCTCCACTTCTGCTTTTCCCCAGAAAGCAAGGTCCAGTGTGCGGTGATTTTGTGTTCCTCAATATATTGGGCACCCTAATCAACTTATCTGGGGTCAGAAAACAGAACAGCCACTAGATATAGAGGCCAGAAAATGGTGGCACACGCACCTTAATCCTAGCATTCCTAAGGCAGAGTTTCTGTCTGGATCTGTGAGATCAAAGCCACACTGGAAACAGCCAGTCATGGTGACACATGCCTTTAATCCAAGCAAGTGATTGCAGGAAGGTCTGAGAGACAGACATTTATCAGACTATGATTGCTCCAAACCACAGAGCAGGCAAAAAAAAAATCTGCAGGGAACATGACCACACCTAACAGCAACTTTGAAATCTTCAAAAGGATGATTGATCTCCGCAACAATGATTCCACATGGACTATGGTAAATCCATTAAGCTGATTAACACCAGGGAAAGATCGAATTTGGACTACAAATTTCTCAGGAAAATTTTGAGATGACTGGCTGAGATGATCCAGATTCACAGACTGCTCAAGCAAGGACTTGAGACAAGCCCTGTACTTGCCCATTATGCAGACACTGGACAAATGATATAACTATCTCTCCCAGCACTTGACAATTAACCCAAAAATTTTCTTTTCAGGATTCTCTAAAGATGTCTTTGCCCCCAGAAAGCAGGAAGTAATTTTAAGAAAATGGCGCCCACATTCCCAAGAGGTGGGGTGGATGTTTTTTAGTCATTTAATGAGTTATGAATACTGTCATTTTTTGCTATGGTTGGTTACAAGTTATTAATTGTTAATGGTCTAAAAAAGGCTAAACAAAGGAGATTAGATACAGGGTTCTTGTTTAAAAATAGAGGAAAAATGAGGATATAGAAAAGAGTATATCATTGAATATACTCAGAAAAGATGGAAGATATAGAAATGATAAGATAAAAGGTAGATTTTTGGATCTACTCCGAAAAAAAGAGAATATGAATATGATAAGAAAAAAGGGAGATTATTGAATCTATGCTTAAAAAGGAACTACTTGTTTTTTTTTTTTTTTTTTTTTTTTTTTTTTTTAAAGATTTTATTTATTTATGTATACAGAAGAGGGTGCCAGATCTCATTACAGATGGTTGTGAGCCACCATGTGGTTGCTGGGAATTGAACTCAGGACCTCTGGAAGAGCAGTTGGTGCTCTTAACCTCTGAGCCATCTCTCCAGCCGGAACTACTTGTTTTAAATAGAATAAGTAATGAAAAATTTTTGTCTGAATTTGTCAAATATTAATGGACTGGACATTGTTATATATTAATGGAGTTTTTGCCTAAATCTGTCAAATGTTAATGTATATCTTGACTGTCTATATTGTATATACTTATTGGATACAGTTCTCTTGTATTAGTTATAAGCTTTTTTAAATTTTAGACAAAAGAGGGGAAATGTGGTATATTGTGTTCCCCAATATATTATTGTGCACCCTAATAAATTTATCTGGAGTCAGAGAAAGAACAGCAACTAGATACAGAGGCCAGAAAAGGTGGCGCTTGCACCTTTAATCCTAGCATTCCAAAGGCAGAGATCTGTCTGGATCTCTGTGAGTTCAAAGTCACAAAGGAAACAGCCAGGGATGGTGATACATGCCTTTAATCCCAGATAGGGATGGCAGGAAGCAGAAAGGTATATAAGGCCTGAAGACCAGGAACTAGACCCTGTTTAAGCTTTTAGGGTTTTAGCAGCAGTTCAGCTGAAAATCATTCTGGATGAGGATTCACAGGCTTCCAGTTTGAGGAAACAGGATCAGCTGAGGAATTGGCAAGGTGAGGTGGCTGTGGATTGTTCTGTTTCTCTGATCATTCAGCGTTCACCCCAATGCCTGACTCTGGGTTTGATTTTATTAATAAGAAATTTAAGATTCATGTTACACCCAGTGATCCTGCCCTTGGCATTTCACGTGACTGTTCTCAGATTGGCACCTGCCTGAGGACAGGTCACAGGGTAAAAGTGTCTTCATGCTTTTCATTTTCTTCTGTTGTACAAAGAAGAGGCCCCGTGAGCCCAGCTCCCCCATATTCAGAAAAGACCGTCCTTTGCTTGAGATTCTGCAAAATCTCAGAGGCAATGCCTTTGTCACCTGGGATGGACTCTGATTTGCAAATTGCTTCCACACTGAAATAGTCATTGCAGAGGGAGGCAGAGGAGGAGAATAAAGAGGAAATATGCCCGGGCTTAACTTGGAAGCAGTCACCATGCGCTAGATATAGCCTGCAGTGATTGGTCCATTTCTAAATCAGACCTCACTGAAAATATCCTTCTAGATGAAGAGGGCAATGAGAACTTGACAAACTTTGGTATCGCAACCAGATATAGAGCAGGCACTGTACTACAAGGGCAATATGGGACCAAGAACTTCAATGCCCCGAAACTGGTACTGGGAGAGGGCTATGGTGGGAGGAAGGCAGATGTGTGGAGTCTGGGTGTGCTGCTATATTTTATCACCAGTGGAGACAAACCTTTCCGAGGAAACACCCTGGAAGTGATCAAGGATAATATCATAATATCATAAAAGCGACCTATGATGGTCTAGCTCATGTCTCTGGGTAACTTGAACACCTAATTCACTAAATACTGACAGTTGCCACAGAGAGGAGGCCCTCCATTGAAGACCTACAGCAACATCCCTGGCTCGTGCAATGGGAAGAAAACATGTCAAGTGACACCAACTTAGATCCCAATGTCCTATACACACTGTCATGTTGGGTTAAATATCAATGCCAGCTAGTAAACCTTTGTAAATAGAAAATACAACCAAATGATGGGGACATACTTCGTCATCAAAGAGCAGTCACTCAAGGAGCTGGGGTTTGCACTAGGCTGCCCCACCTCAGCCAAGTCAGTGGACCTTGGAGTTGTGCCTCCCCCTTCCCCAGTGTATCTCTCTATCTCTGGTCTTCACCTAAAAAAAAAAAAAAAGGGAGGCCAGAGAGCCCACCTTTGGCCTCTTTCACACCCAGCCCTCACACCAGCACCTGCCTGTTGTGCCAACAGCACCAGGGCAGAGGGTGGCTAGAAGTGCCTCCATGCCTGTACGTTGTCCCTGTAAGAAGAACCCCACTTGTAGCAATGCCCCCTGTTCAGAGGTGCGGCTGCCCCAAGTATCTACAGTGAAGTATTGGAAGAGGAAATGACCCAGCACCTGTGCCATACTTTGACATGGTAAAGGCCTCACACCTTCTGAACTTTGGGTGCTTCAAGAGACTGCCCAATGGAATCAGGGCTTGCCTGTCAACAGTGTTCTGCCTCCCTTGGGCTCCAAAGACACAAGCCCATCCTGTGTTCACCAATAAAGTGGATCCTCTGAAAGAGGCAACCCTCAGAGCCTAGTGAGGAATTGGGCATGCAGGAATTGCCTATGCTGGTTTTCTCAGCATGCTTTTCTCTATAGCATCACTATGCTTCAGGCTTCATTTCCCAAGCTGCCTTTCTCTATATTGGCATGCCACTACAAACTACCTTTCCCATACTGCCTCTCAGGTCACCACCTCCATTTCCCTTTACATGACTAAAGTTTCTAAAGTCACACTTCAGCTTCAACATGGGAGGTTTGAGTCAAGATTTTTGCTTTTTCACCACTGGAGATAGGAGATGTCTGTTCTCCCTGAGCTGGCTTTGTTATATGTTTTCCTTTGCTGACAGTTTCCAAGGAGTGAGTGGTACATATTCAAGGAAGGTGCTTTTGTGCCCATCAGAAAAAGTCCCTGGGGACTTGCTCATCTCTCCCAACCAGTCAGTAAAAAGAAGTTAAAACACTCAAAAAAGCTTTCCTATATTTCCATGAGAGAGACTCCATTCTAGACAGCTCTGGGTTTGCTCCCAGCTCATCCTTTTCTTCACAAACTGCTAGAGGCTGTAGGAAAAGCCTGAGTCCATCATTGGACAGCAGAAGAGCTCACAATGTGGAGAGCCAGGCTCATTCACCCAGGAGTCATTTAGAGGCTCCTTCTGCAGTCAATGCATTATGCTTGCCAGGATGTCCTGAGCCCGCAGAGACTCATGGTAGGATCCTGCTCAGGTTTAGTAAAGTGTGGTGTCCACTTATTTTTTTAGCCTTCTGTATCAGAATCAAGAAAAAGAGGGACAGATATGCAGAGTGTGACAGGGACCTCCTTGTAAGTAGTCACTATTGGAGCACACACAAGGCCGAAGTGATGGAGGGAGCTGTTCCCTTGGGACACTGCACATGGCTCGAAGCAACTAGGGGACTCCAGGAGAGGATGGAGTGAGACAGTGAAGGGGAAATATGCCTGGGACCAAACATGGAGATAGTCACCGTGGGTTATATATTACGTGCTGTTATTGGTCCAATTCTCCCTCAGACCTCAATGTGTGGGGTCCTGTATATAAGGCTGTGGGCTGGCCTGCAGTTCTGTCACTACAGACCAGTGAACTGATTTCAGTAACTGTGGAAAATTTCACTGCTCCATAGATTGTTATTTGTTGAGTTGAGACTTCACAACAATCTGTCTGCACAGGATCACAGTGACCACCCAGGCACATGGCCGGTGACGCCTGAAGAAGAACCTGAAAAGTCTATCCATGGTCCTACTTACCATCAGCCAGGGTGCATTTGGCTCTGTAACTGGCCTGTCACTGCCTCACAGGCACCCATTGGCCATAAATATTACAAACAACATAGAACAGGACCTCTGGTTATCATGTCAGATGGTGACCCTGGATAAACTACACCATCCTAACATAATTTGACTCTTCCAGATTCTTATAAAACCACAACATTTCTTTGTGACTAAGAAAACCTGTCCCAATTAGTAAGGGAGGAGGGCAGGTTGCAGGAGGAAGAGGCAGAGAAAATATTCGGGGAGATCTTATCAGCCATCAACATTTGCTATGACCTTAACATCGTCCATCTAGACCTGAATTCTGAAAATATCCTTCTAGATGAAGGGGGCATTGTGGACTTTGGTATAGACACCAGAAGTAGAACTGGCACTGTACTGCAAGGGCACAGTGTAACAAAGACCTCCAGTTCCTAGAAATGGTACCGGGAGAGGGCTATGATGGGAAGAAGGCCTATGTGTCCTCTGAATGTTCTGCTCTATTTTATCACCACCGAGTACCACCCCTCCCGAGGAAACACTCTGGAAGAGATCGAGGAGAATATCATAAAAGGCACCTATGACATTCCAGGTCATGTCTCTGGGTCACTTGAAAACCTAATTCACTAAATGCTGACAGTTGCCACAGAGAGGAGGCCCTCCACTGAAGACCTTCAGCAACATCCGTGGCTCATGAAATGGGCAGAAAACATCCAAAAAGATACCTATTTATATCCCAATGTCCTAGACACACTGTGGTCTTGGGTTTGATATCAATGCCATTGTGTAATCCTTTGTAAAGAGAAAATGCAATGAAATGATAGGGACATACCTCATCATCAAAGAGCAGTCACACAAGGAGCTCTGTTTTGCACTTGGCTGCACCACCTCAGCCCAGTGAGTGGACCTTGGAGTTTCCCCTCCCCCTACCCCAGTTCATCTTTCTCTGGTCTTCACCTTAAAAAAGGGCCAGTGAGCCCACCTTTGGCCTCTTTCACACCCAGCCCTCACTCCAGCACCTGCCTGTTGTGCCAACCGCACCAGGGCAGAGGGTGGCTAGAAGTGCCTCCATGCCTGTACGTTGTCCCTGTAAGAAGAACCCCACTTGTAGCAATGCCCCCTGTTCAGAGGTGCGGCTGCCCCAAGCATCTACAGGGACATATTGGAAGAGGAAATGACCCAGCACCTGCGCCATACTTTGACATGGTAAAGGCCTCACACCTTCTGAACTTTGGGTGCTTCAAGAGACTGCAGAATGGAATCAGGGCTTGCCTGTCAACAGTGTGCTGCCTCCCTTGAGCTCCAAACACACAAGCCCATCCTGTGTTCACCAATAAAGTGGATCCTCTGAAAGAGGCCACCTGCAGAGCCTAGTGAGGAATTGGGCAAGCAAGAATTGCCTCTGCTGGCTTTCCCAGCATGCTTTTCTCTATAGCATCACTATATTTCAGACTTCATTTCCCAAGCTGCCTTTCTCTATATTGGCATGCCACTACAAACTACCTTTCCCATACTGCCTCTCATGTCCACCACTTCCATTTCCCTTTACATGACTAAAGTTTCTAAAGTCACACTTCAGCTTCAACATGGGAGGTTTGAGTCAAGATTTTTGCTTTTTCTCCACTGGAGATAGGAGATGTCTGTTCTCCCTGAACTGACTTTGTTATATGTTTTCCTTTGCTGACACTTTCTAAGGAGTGAGTGGTGCATATTCCAGGAAGGTGCTTTTGTGGCCATTGGAAAAAATCCCTGGGGACTTGCTCATCTCCCCCCAGCCAGTCAGTAAAAAGAAGTGAAAGTACTCAAAAAAGCTTTCCTATAGTTCCTTCAGAGAGACTTCCTCTCAGACAGTTCTGAGTTTGCTCCCAGCTCATCCATTTCCTCACAAACAGCCAAGGGCTGTAGGAAAAGGCTGAGTCCATCAGCTGGACAGCAGAGGAGACCAATTTGGGTGCTCATCCAACCAGAACATTTTTAGAAGCTCCTTCTGCAGTCAGTGTATTATGCTTGCCAGGATTTCCTGAGCCCACAGAGACATCGTGGTGGGGTCCTGCTCAGGTTTTTGTAATGTGTGCTGTCCTGTTATTTTTTTAGCTTTTTGTCTCAGAATCAAGACAAAGAGGGATAGATGTGCAGATTGTGACAGGGACCTCCTTCTCCTTGTAAGTAGTCACCATTGGAGCAAGACACCAGGCTGAAGCAATGAAGGGAGCTGTTCCCTTAGAACACTGCTCATGTTTAGAAGCGACTAGGGGACTCCAGGAGAGGACAGAGTGAGTCAGTGAAGGGGAAATGTGCCTGGGGCCTAAAATGGAAACTGTCACCATGGGCTAAATGTAGCCTACTGTGATTGGACCATTTCTCCATCAGACCTCAATGTGAGGGATGAGTGTCCTGTATATAAGGCTGTGAGCTAGCCTGCAGTTCTGTCCCTACAGAGCAGTGAGCAGATTTCAGTAACCTGTGGAACTTTTTCACTGCTATCTAGCTTGTTAGTTGTTGAGTTGCGACTTCACAACACTCTGTCTGCACACCAGCACGATGAACATCTAGCCAAATGGCAGCTACACATAAAAGAAGAACCGAAAAAGTTTATGGTCCTACTTATCATCAGCCAGGGTGCATTTGGCTCTGTAACTGGCCTATCATTTCCTCACAGGCACACATTGGACATAAATATTATAGACAACATAGAGCAGGACCTCTGGTTATCATGTCAGATGGTCACCCTGGATAAACTACACCATCCTAACATAATTTGACTCTTCCAGATTCTTATAAAACCACAACATTTCTTTGTGACTAAGAAAACCTGTCCCAATTAGTAAAGGAGGAGGGCAGGTTGCAGGAGGAAGAGGCACAGAAAATATTCGGGGAGATCCTATCTGCCATCAACATTTGCTATGACCTTGACATCGTCCATCTAGACCTGAATTCTGAAAATATTCTTCTAGATGAAGAGGGCAATGTGGACTTTGGTATAGACACCAGATGGAGAGCTGACACTGTATTGCAAGGGCAATGTATAACCAAGACCTTCATTCCCCAGAAATGGTACTGGGAGAGGTCTAAGTTGGGAAGAAGGCCTATGTGTCCTCTGAATGGTCTGCTCTATTTTATCACCACCGAGTATCACCCCTTCTGAGGAAACACCCTGGAAGAGATTGAGGAGAATATCATAAAAGGCACCTATGACATTCCAGCTCATGTCTCTGGGTCACTTGAAAACCTAATTCACTAAATGCTGACAGTTGCCACAGAGAGGAGGCCCTCCACTGAAGACCTTCAGAAACATCCGTGGCTCATGAAATGGGAGGAAAAAATCCAAAAGACACCTATTTATATCCCAATGTCCTAGAAACACTGCCGTGTTGGGTTTAATATCAATGCCATTGTGTTATCCTTTGTAAAGAGCAAATACAATGAAATGATGGGGACATACCTCATCATCAAAGACCAGTCACACAAGGACCTGGGGTTTTCACTAGGCTGCACCACCTCAGCCAAGCCTGTGGACCTTGGAGTTGTGCCTTCTCCATCCCCAGTGCATCAGTCTATCTCTGGTCTTTACGGTAAAGGAAGAGCCAGTGAGCCCACCTTTGGCCTCTTCCACACCCAGCCCTCACACCAGCACCTGCCTGGTGTCCCAACAGCACCAGGGCAGAGGGTGGCCATCAGTGCCTCCATGCCTGTACGTTGTCCCCAGAAGAAGGCTCACATATAGCTATGCTCCCTCTCAAGAGCTGGGCAGCCCCAAGTCTCTTCAGCAGCATATTTTGGAAGAGGAAATGACCCAGTTCCTGGGCTGCCTTTTGACATGGAAAAGGGCATCGCTCCTTCTGAAAATTGGGCGCTTCAAAAGACTGCACAATGGAATTAGGGATTATCTGTCAGGAGTGTGTTGCCTCCCTAGGCTCCAAACACACAAGCTCATCCATACTATGTTCTCCAATATTTTGGCACCCCCATAAGAGGCAGAGTTTAGAGCCAAGTGAGGAATTGGGCACATAGGTATTGCTATGCTGTCTTTCCCAGTAATGCTTTTCTCAATAGCATCACTATATTTCAGACCTCATTTCCCCAGGTACCTTTCCCTATATTGGCATACTACTACACACTACCTTTCCAGAGAGCCTCTCATGTCCACCAATTCCACAATCCTTTTCATTGCTAAAGTTTCTAAAGTCATATTTCAGCTTTAACATGGGAGGTTTGAATCAAGATTTATGCTTTTTCACCACAGGAGATAAGAGATGTCTGTTCTCTCTGAGCTGGCTTTGTTATATTTTTTTCCAAGAAGTGAGTGGTGCATATTAAAGGAAGGTGCTTTTGTGCCCAAAGGAAAAATCCCTGGAGACTTGCTAATCTCCCCCAGGCCAGTCAGTAAAAGAAGTGAAAGCACTCAAAACAAAGCTTTCCTCTAGTACCTCCAGAGAGATTCCTCCCTGACAGCTCTGGGTTTGCTCCCAGCTCATCCTTTTCTACATAAACAGCCAGAGGCTGTAGGAAAAGGCTGAGTCCATCAGCTGGATAGCAGAAGAGCTCACAACTTGGAGAGCTAGGCTCATTCACCCAGGACATTTTTAGAAGCTTCTTCTGCAGTCAGTGCATTATGCTTGCCAGGATTTCCTGACCCAAAATAGACATCATGTTCAGGTCCTGCTCAGGTTTTTGTAAAGTGTGGTGTCCTGTTATTTTCTGCCTTCTGTCTTGGATTTGAGACAAAGAGGGACAGATGTGCAGAGTGTGACAGGGACCTCCTTGTAAGTTAGTCACCATTGGAACACACACCAGGCCGAAGTGATGGAGGAAGCTGTTCCCTTGGGACACTGCACATGGCTAGAAGCTACTAGGGGACATCTGGAGAGGACAGAGTGAGACAGTGAAGAGGAAATGTCTCTGGGGCCTAACATGGAAATAGTCACTATGTGCCATATACAGCCTACTGTGATTGGTCCATTTCTTACTGAGACCTCACTGTGAGGTTTGAGTGTCCTGTATATAAGGCTAGGGGCTGGCCTGCAGTTCTGTCACTACAGACCAGGGAGCTGAATTCAGTTATTGTGGAACTTTTTCATTGCTGTGTAGCTTTTTAGTTGTTGAGTTGCTGCTTCAAAAAGATCTGTCTGCACAGGAGCACAGTGACCACCCAGGCTCATGGCCTGTCAGTCCTAAATGAAGAACCTCAAAATTCAAAACATGGTCCTACGCACCATCAACCAGGGTGCATTTGGCTCTGTAACTGGCCTATCATCGCCTCACAGGCACCCATTGGCCATAAATATTACAGACAACATAGAGCAGGACCTCTGGTTATCATGTCATATGGTGACCCTGGATAAACTACACCATCCTAACATAATTTGACTCTTCCAGATTCTTATAAAACCACAACATTTCTTTGTGATAAAGAAAACTCATTTCAATGAGTAAGGGAGGAGGGCAGGTTGCAGGAGGAAGAGGCACAGAAAATATTTGGGCAGATAATGTCAGCCATCAGGTTTTGTCATGACCTTCACATCGTCCATCTAGACCTGAATTCTGAAAATATCCTTCTAGATGAAGAGGGCAATGTGAACCAGGAAGACTTTGGTATTGCAACCAGATGTAGAGCTGGCACTGTACTACAAGGTCAATGTGCAATCAAGACCTTCAATGCCCTAGAACTGGTACTGGGAGAGGGAGATGATTGAAAGAAGGCAGATGTTAGAGTGCGGTTGTGCTGATCTATTTTATTACCACTGGGCACCACCCATTCCAAGGAAGCATTCTGGAAGTGATCTAGGGAGATATCATCACAAGACCTATGATGTTTCTGCTCATGTCTCTGGGTATTCAGAAAACCTAATTCACTAAATGCTGACAATTGGCCCCCAGAGTCCCTCCTTTGAAGAATTTGAGCAAAATCCATCGGTCATGAAATGGAAAGAAAACATCCCAAGTGACACCTAATTAGATCCAAATGTCCTGGACACACTGTCGTCCTGGCTTTAATATCAATGCCAGCTTGTAATCTTTTTTAAAGAGAAAAAACAATGAAGTGATGGAGACATACTTCATCATCAAAGAGCAGTCACACAAGGATCTCTGGTTTGCACTTGGCTGCACCACCTCAGCCAAGTCAGTGGACCTTGGAGTTGCCCCTCCCCCTTCCCCAGTTCATCTCTCTATCTCTCTTCTTCACCTAAAACAAGAGCCAGTGAGCCCACTTTTGACTTCTTCCACAGCCAGCCCTCACCAAAGCACCTGCCTGTTATGCCTACAGCACCAGGGCACAAGGTGGCTAGAAGTGCTGTCATGCCTGTACGTTGTCCCCAGAAGAAAGGCCCCACTTGTAGCTATGCATCCCATTCAGAGTTGTGGCTGCCCCAAGTATCTATAGCAGCATATTGGAAGAGGAAATGACCTGGCACCTGGGCTGGACTTTGATATGGAAAAGGCTTCGCCCTTTCTGAACATCAGATGCTTCAAGAGACTGCACAAAGGAATCACATATTGCCTGTCAAGAGTGTGCTGCTTCTCTTGGGCTGCAAACACATAAGCCCATCCTATGTTCACCAATGAAGTCGCTCCCCTGAAAGAGGCAACTTGCAGTGCCCAGTGAGGAATTGGGCATGCAAGAATTGCCTATGCTGGCTTTCCCAGCATGCTTTTTTCTACAGCATCACTATATTTCAGACTTCATTTCCCAAGGTGCCTTTCTCTATATTGCCATGCCACTACCAACTACCTTTCCCATACTGCCTCTCATGTCCACCACTTCCATTTCCCTTTACATGGCTAAAGTTTCTAAAGTCACATTTCAGCTTTAACATGGGAGGTTTGAGTCAAGATTTATGCTTTTTCACCACAGTTGATAGGAGATGTCTGTTCTCCCTGAGCTGGTTTTCTTATATTTTTTTTCTTTGCTGACACTTTCCAAAGAGTGAGTGGTACATATTAAAGGAAGGTGCTTTTGTGCCCAAAGGAAAAATCTTTGGGGACTTGACCATGTCCCCTTGCCAGTCAGTAAAAAGAAGTGAAAGCACTCAAAACAAAGCTTTCCTCCAGTTCCTTCAGAGAGACTCCCTCCCAGACAGCTCTGTGTTTGCTCCCAGCTCATCCTTTTCTACACAAACAGCCAGAGACTGTAGGAAAAGGCTGAGTCCATTATTGGACAGCAGAAGAGCTCACAATTTGCAGAGCCAGGCTCATTCACCCAGGACATTTTCAGAAGTTCCTTCTGCAGTCAGTGCATTATGCTTGACAGCATTTCCTGACCCAACATAGACATCATGGTGGGGTCCTGTTCCGGTTTTGTAAACTGTGGGATCCTGTTATTTTTAGCCTTTTGTCTCAGAATGAAGACAATGATGTGCAGAGTGTGACAGGGACTTCCTTGTATGTAGTCACCATTGGAGCACACACCAGGGCGACGTGATGGAGGGAGCTGTTCCCTTGGGACACTGCACATGGTAGGAAGCTACTAGGGGACATCTGGAGAGGACAGAATGAGACAGTGAGTCTGGGAAGCCATGACTCTATTTTTGGGTGATCGATGCCAGAACTGACTAGTTGGTAGTAAGGAGGGCTTTGATCTGGAGCAAGCAAGAGACAACTAAAATGAGCTACTTATGGGGTCCAATATGTAGAAGAGATTCCTGGGCATGGCTGACAGAGAGAAGTACCAAGTCTCACACATCCCCGTCAGCAGAGAAATTTTGTGCTATTGTTCTTCACCTTTTTCCGGCTGAGTCCTGTATCCTCACAGCACTCAGGGGCTCATACCCCTCATCCTGTACTGCATATAATCCACCCCAGAACACAGGGACTGGCAACAGTAAAGGCTTATGTAGTTGTCAGTTGGCTGGGCATGGCTCTTGTGTCCTCAGCATGTGCAATGAAGAGCACCAGGGTGGATGTCTTACTCAACTTGTGGATTCTGCTTGTGATCAGTCTGCATTCACCCTGATTTCTGGAGGCTGTGTTTCCACATGTGCCAGTACAGATTCCAGAACCTGGCCAGGCTACCAATGCCTACAAATGTCCACAAGTCTACTATATCCTGTTGTTTGTAGGTGGCACACTGGAGCTGGCTGGATGAGTTGAGCTTCAGCCTTGCTGTCAAGCATAGTTTACAGGAACATGGAGAAGGCCTTCATTCTTGAGGGCACTGTGGGATATGATAGCAGCACATAGAAGGGCAAGGCTGAGGTCCTAACCCAGAGACATTTAGCCCAGGCTGAGGTTAATGCAGGCCTGGTGCCCATCCAGCCTTCTGCCCACACAGCAAGGCTGTATACAATCCTTCCTTTTATTTGGATGCTATGCTTTGAGTCTTCACTTGGAGAAATGGTATGTTCCCCGCTGAGCTACCATTCCTTGAGATGCTCCTTTCTGCATCCACAGGTGCAGCAGACTTAGAGCACTGCCAGCATCATCCCCTCCAGGTATCACTCTGAGGTGGGGTCTTCTTCAGTACCTGGATGTCAGCCTCTACCATAAGAATGGCTTGGCTTGAGGATCCATGTGAGATGGGGAGAGCAGCAGATCCATTGTAAATAACAACAGGAGACAGGCATGTGTCCAGTGCCCTGTTTCAGCTTTGCAGACAGCCTTATGGAATAGGACAGATGAGTCTCAGATCTGCTCCTGAAACCACCTTCATATTCCTTCTTTAGGGCATCATCAGTGACTTTCATCTAGTCCAGGACCTGTGCCATGGGCCAAGACAACTGCAACCTCACTACTTCCTGCCTCTTGATGTCTACCTAGGAAGGACCAAAAGGTTGAGGCTTGGGGCATGCTGCCTTGTGCCTCGACTCCACCTGTCACTGGAAGAGTCCAAACTAGTCTGAGTCCCTACCCAACTCCCTCAGAACCACAGGGCCCTGGGTCTCTATGCTTTCTACTTAAGATGCCCAGGCCATGGGAATACCACAGGCAGCTGCTCTGAACATGTTAGGAAAGTTTGCCTGAGGATCACCACTCTGCTGTGCAGAATGTCTCAATGTATCTCCTGCCATCTGAAACAGTGTTCCCTTTGAGCACAGGACTGCTTCCCTTCTGCTGATGCTCCTTTGCCCTGGTGGTTGGGGATGGCCTTTTGGTTCTCCTCCTTTCGGAGTTGAGCTGTTAAAAATGCCAGGAGGAGATAAGGGCCATATCGAGTACCACATCTCCAGCAGTGGGCTACATAATGGAAGTTAAACCCCAGCTTGTGGCAGTTAGGGCTTGCCCCTCCCCCAAAGTTCTGCCCACCAACACCTTTTCTCAGAGGGGGCGTGTCTTAGCCTCCCTTCCATATTCATTCTCTGATACCAAAGCATCCACTGTCCCTGATGGCCTATGGATAACGTAGATGTTTGTCCTAGGTTACTTTCTATTGATGTGCCAATCACCAGGACCAAAAGCAACCTGAGGAGTAAAGGGTTTATTTGGCTCACACATCCTGATCATTGACCATCATTGAAGGTAAGTCAAGCCAGGAACTCAAGTAGGGCAGGAATCTGGAGGCAGGAAGTGAAACATATGTTGACTGGCTTGCTGAGCTGGCTTTCCTGTACAACTCAGACTTCCTGCCCAGTGGTGCCACATCCCCTAGTGGATAACCACCCTCCCATACCAGTCATTAATCAAGAAAATACCAGCCTGGGCAGTGGTGGCCCATGCCTGTATTCCCTGCCCTTGGGAGTTAGAGGCAAGTGAATCTCTGTGAGTTGAAGGCCAGCCTGGTCTACAAAGTGAGTTTAAGGACAGGCTTCAAAAGCTATGCACAGAAACAATGTCTCAAAAATAAAATGAAATAAAATAAAACAAAAAACCCACCCACTTTCTAATAGGCTATAGACAATCTGATAGAGGTTCATCCTCAGTCACAGTTCCCTCTTTGTCGATGCCTAGCACACTCTGGCACCACACAAAGGGAAAGATCAATTCTATATCCAGAAGAAAAGTCACCAAACGCAGGGTGCTCTGGTAGAACACCTGTCAGTAAGCAGCTGCCAGTGGCTGTGGAGCTGGCCAGGACCTGTATGGAGCAGATTTAGACCTGGAGGATTGCCTACTGGAGCTCAGGAGGGAACTATGTGGACTCTGTGCTCTGTCTGGCACAGGTCTGAGAGAGGCCCATGGCTCTGATCGGCCTGCTAGAGACAACTAGAGGCAGAGAGGGATCCAGTCAACCTGATGGTCCCCATCCTGCTTCTGTGTAGGGAACAGGGAAGCCTTGAATGAGTGAAGTCCTGAGGAAATGTATATTTAGACTTGGATGGGGCCATCTAGAACTCAGAAACCAACTATCCCCCCATCAATAGGCAGAGCCATCACCCATATGGTCCAGGCTCAAGAGGAATGGCCACACTTTCCTCGGGAGTCAAGCATGATTGTTTATCAATGATTGACCAGTGTTTGCAGACCAGGAACTGTAGTTTCCTCCTCCTCCGGGGTGTTTCCAGCCTGAGTCTGCTCATGTACAGAGACCTCCATCCAGTCTAGCTGATCTCCCCCTGTGTTGTACCTAATGAACAGGCCGATGGTCCCGGTAGTCATAGGCCTCATTAGAGAACCCAGCTGAACCCAGCTACACCGTCTATGTGTCTGTGTGTCTGTCCTTGCTTGGATCCCTCTCCATCATGGGATCCAATCTGTGAGGGACTTGACACTCTAGACACATCCTTTACAACCTACACCCTGTCTCTAACCCCACAAAGGGCCATGTGGTTCTTAAGGGCTTGCCATGAACTGTGTAGGCTTCCAGGAATTTAGAGAAACAGATGAGCTTCCTGCTCTCCTGTCAATCAGAACACCCCAAACCACGTTAAGCACACCAGATCCAATCCTTGAGCATGCTTCAGAGTTGAAGCACTCAGTGGTACCAATAGGCCTGGGTCTCTGTTTTAGGTTTGTTATTTGATTTTTTCCTGTTTAATTAAATGCTCTACTTTGTTATTTTGGGGATTGACTCATAGATTTATTAAGCTTCCTGTCACATACAACTCATGAGTTTGTAGCGTACAACTTGGGGAATTTCTAACCTGTGCCTGGAATTGAACATCCATTGGGACCATTATTTCATCCACTGGAAAATTTCAGAATAATTTACAAAACCTTTAAGTGTAGCTGAAGAAACTCTAACCCTTACAAGTTCTCTTGTCCCTGTCCAACACACCAACCCTTCACAAAAACTAGGGTCTCATCAGTATAGATTTGATTATAACATCTAATCTCGAATTACTTTAGCCTTTATGTGTGTGTGTTTGTACAAGTGGGTTGCTTGTGCATGTGAGTATATGTGCTCGTGTGCTGGGCACTTACACGCCAAGGCACACCTGTGGTGGTCAGAGGAAATCAGTAAGTTCTCTCCTGCTCCACTTGTTGAGCCAGAGCCTGTTGTTTTGTTTGGGGCTGCATATGTCAGTCTAGCTGGCCTGGGAGCTTCCACGCCATTCTCCCTCCCCCTCCACTTTGCTGCAGGGATTAGATTTTGTGTGACACCCAATACAAGTTTTTACTTGGGATCTGGGGGTGTAAAAGGTGTCCTTGGGTTTGGCCAACCATCCTGTTTATATCATTCCTCTCTTTTTAACCATGTACATTTATATAAATAGAGTCTTATATTTTAGGTTATTTTTTTCAAGCCAATTTAAAACGAAATGGGCTTCATCAAGGTTGTGTCTGTGTGTAGTAGGTGCACCATCGCATTTCTTATTTCCATCCTCTTCTCCATTCTGTTTGCTGCTTCTGACGCCTCTTTGTGAGTTTCCTTCCATCACCAAGTATTTTCTCCTTCAAATTTGTATCATATGTATTACATATTATGAGTCCTGCCTCTTGTCCACAGCATCTCTTCTTCCATTTCCCCTCACACTTGTCCACACTTGCTTTATGCCCTAAGCATAGACACAAAGTCACACACACACACACACACACACACACACACACACACACACACACACGCATACACACACATACACACAGAGTCACTTTCACACACAGAATACAGAAACATCTGTATTTTACCCTCTGCATATTACAGAAAACCTGGCACTTATCTCTTAGTATGGCTTATTTCACTTAACATAATGATCTCCAGGTCTACCCATTCCTGCTTATCTCATTTTCTTTACAGCTACTGATGTGTTTCTTTCCCCGTTCTTGTGTTGGTGGACATCCTGGCTGGTTCCTTTTCTGAGTTGGTGCAACAATGAATCTGGGTGTGTAAGCATTCCTGCCATGCATTGATGGGTTAGACAGCTGTCCTATATTAGTTGTTCTTGGACTTCATGCTGGCAGCCAGCATGCTGCCCCAGTTTCAGTTCCCACTAGCAGTGTGTAAGCATCCACGTTTCTCCGCACCTTGCTCAGCATCTGCTGGCCTTGGTTTTCTTGATACTAGCCATTATGACTGGGGTGAGAGGTCACTTAAATACGTTTTATCCCATGTCCCAGATGAGGAGCATGGTGAACACTGTTTCAAGTTTGTGTTTTTTCTTTTAAGGACCATCTATTTCTTCAGTTCACTATGCCCTTTGAGGATTGGCTGAAGTGATTTTTCTTGTGTCATTTTACAGCTTTCCGTGTGTTTGAAGTATCCATCAGATCTCATGCTAACAACTTTTGTTTTGTTTCTTGCCTTTTCTGTAG